>NC_051273.1:34596313-34838813 GCF_015220745.1 Sebastes umbrosus
CATCACAAATGGACAGAAATCCTAACGGCTTGTTTCAAACGCACAATTTGTGCTGGGCTGTGTGTATTTCTCTGTATATTGAGCATTTTGCTAGTTTAACAGTATTTATATAGCACTTAAACCTGCTTAATAATATAAAAGACATGAAAATCTCCCTTTTTACAATATGGGACCTTTAAAATTACATCTCCTCTTTTGTACAACTCCCAAGTCTCCGGCTCCGTGACTACTTCACTCAGAGCAGCTGTCAATCATGACGTCTCATCCCCTTTTTATAGCATCAAATTGCTAATTAAAACCAAACTTATCAGATGAATAAACACTTGAACAAACATCAGCGTGATAACACCGACCTAAAATGACAGAAACCATCTTTGGGAAAAATATATTTGGTGTATACTTTGACTTTTTAGTTTGGCCCATGTCCCATCCGCTATCATGTAGGGGGAGGGGCGGCTTTATGAGCTATACTGCAGCCAGCCACAAGGGGGTGATCCAGATGCTTTGGCTGCATTTCTGGGCAGCTGTCATCTCGCCCATCTTTATATACAGTAGGGATGTGACAGTGAGGACATTTTCACACTGGCTGGTCTTACTTGTGAGCTGGGCCAGGCTGTCAGGCAGACAGCTGAGCTTGTTGTGACCCAGGTTCAGGGTCTGCAGACGGGTGAGACGGCCCAGGCTGGAGGGCAGGCCCTTCAGATGGTTGTTGGACAGGTCCTTCAACCAATCACAACAGACAGGACATCTCAGTCAGCCAATCACACAACACGGCAGAAAAAAGCCTGGTGGGAGAACGTAACACACTACAGTACATGCAGTATGTTGTTAGTTACCAGCTGTGTCAGCTTCTCCAGTTGTCCCAGTTCCTCTGGCAGGCTTTCCAGCAGGTTTTGCTGGAGTGAGATGCTACAGAGGTTCTTCAGAGTACACACCTCCACTGGCAGTGATGTCAGCTGGTTTTGACTGGCCACACAGGAGAACACACACATTAGATTTTAGTTATTGTTTGCCTCTCAGTGGTTAGTCCCACTAACACTCCGTCCACATTGGGAACGTCAGGAGCGCGTGGCGTCGCGTGGTGGCTGCGTGATTCACGCGTCAAGTGTTCAGACCAGCTGCGTGTCTGCTGCGTTTCTGCTGCTGCTGTCAGCCCCTTTCTTTCTACATAGAGTTTGCCTTTCATAATGGCCATTTAATTTCATTATAAATGTCATTTATATTTATTTTAGACAGAGAAAGGTTAAGAAACGTGTGGTATTTTGCAAATAATAGTAATAATCCACAATTAAAACCCCGTACTATATTCATTCATGGAACCGTGCAAGTCACTGCATGTTGAACAACACTGTCCTGCCAATATTTCAGAATAAAAGCCTTGTATTAACAATTGAAGGAATTCTGTCCACAGAAAAAAAACGCGAGGGCTTTTATTTTGAAATGAAAGCAGGAAGTGTTGATTTAAGAACAAGTTTTTACTTTTTTTCATCTATGTAACATATTCTACAGATACAGACATTGAAACTGTAGTAATGTTGCTGGTATGATGTCAATATACAGTCAATAGATCACTTTCACTCTGTTGTTGATGTGAACAGGGCAGCTTGCGTCAAAAATAGGCGAGATCTCGAATCAGGAATGATTGGAAGAAGTGCACTATGAAGTAACTCGTTCGAGATACCTAACTCGAGGGCACGACTTAATAAGAAATTCTCCTAGGGGTCTCGGGAGGCTCCGTACAATTCAAAAGCTTGGATACATCCAATATTAGGTCTGCACTGTGTGTGTGTGTGTGTGTGTGTGTGTGTGTGGGGGGGGGGGGGGGGGGGGGTTTACTTGAGTCGCAGTTGCTGGAGCTCCTGCAGTTCTCCCAAAGCACTGGGTAAACTTCTCAGCTGGTTGTCATGGAGCTGCCAGAACAAAATGAACATTTGAGTTGAACAGATAGAGTTAATGCTACTGATGTCTCAAATAACAATAGATGCTACTGTATGTATTTAGTGAGTTCAGTGAGTTAGTGTCTCAGTACATAGCAGGTTCTATAGTTAGAGAATTAAAGAGTGTAGGCCTTTACACGCCGGGGGTGTTTTTTTTCGTGCAATTAATTCGGATGTCAATATATTTTTTTGAACTCTTGTTTTTTTGTCATGAGTACAATGTGTATGTATTACTCAGTGGAGGAGTTCCTGAGTCAGGCTTCCCACTACTGACTGAGTTGGTGTCACTTACATCCAGCGTAGTGAGTGCAGGCAGTAGTCTGATGTCATCAGACAGTTGTGTGAGCTGATTGGATGAGAGCAGCAGTTTGGTGAGGTCAGCCTGTTCCCACCAGCGATCTGACGTTCCGAAGGACACGTTCTGGTGGGCCTCCTCTGGTGTGTCGACGTTAAGACGATACACGTCCTGAGGGACTGAGACACACGCACACATTTAGCTGGTTAAAGAGGAACAATTCTGGTTTTCAGTATCATCTTTCTGTCACAGAGCTGCTTTGGTCCAGATCTAGATGGATCTCAACTGAAAGACAAATATGGCGTTCCAGCATCACATCTCTTTATGCATCTGCAGACAAGAAACTATGTCCAACTGAATATACAGAGTTTCGAAACATACCCACCCTTTTGTGATTTGCACACTCTCATGGAAAGTGCTCCTAGCTAAAAAAAAAACAAGTATCCCGATTTGTAGATCTATTTACATGGCACTATATATACACTATACAGCTATACACCACAAATCATCTTAAAAAAACCTGAGAATCTCAGATGAGATGCAGAGTATACACTTCTGTTCTATCCATTCAAGGCACCAGCTAATGCAATAGGGATGCACCGATACCGATACTGGATCGGATCGGATCGGATCGGATATCAGGCCGATATACTGACTCAAGTAGCTGAATCGGGTATCGGTGACAATGGAGCCCATCAATTCAATTCTATATTTATATACTATATACAGTATAGACTGGAATTTTAATTCCTTATTAAAAAGGCTTGCATTTCAATTGTGATTGCTGTTCATTTTGAAGATTTTTTTTACCAAGTTGCTGGTGTACAATTTATTATTTTAACAATAAAGAACAATTCAGTAAATGTATATTTGTTAGGAAAGCAATGTTTAAGTCAAGCCTGATTTTGCTTTACATATAAAAGAATGATCCCAGTCACTTCCACACACTGAAAACGTTGGATCACTGCATCCTTATAATCCAATATAAGATAGTTTGCATAGACTACACTATTCCTACATCAAATTACATTCATTTATTTGACCATTCAGTGTCTTAAACCTGCCCTAAATGCAAATGTGCAGATGGATCCTCCCTAGCCCATCTATTCTGGCATTGCACAAAGAATAATAATATCTGGTGTGACATTTTTCATTTGCACTCAGAAGCATACAAATGTGATCTTTCCACTGACCAAGCAATAGCCATTCTAGGCTGGTAACAACACCCCTGGGCTTAAACCATTGACAGCTATAAGGGCATTACAATATAGCATCGCCAAAAAAAACCCATTGTGAGCTTGTGGAACAATGATGCAGTACCTGTATTTAAAAGCTGGTTGGTGAACTTACTAGAATGCTTAAAGGTCCCATATCATGCTCATTTTCAGGTTCATACTTGTATTTTGTGTTTCTACTAGAACATGTTTACATGTTGTAATGTTAAAAAAAATATATATATATATTTTCCTCTTACTGTCTGCCTGAATATGCCTGTATTCATACTCTGTCTGAAACGCTCAGTTTTAGTGCATTTCAACGGAATTGCATTGCTAGGCAACAGTTTGGGTGAATGTTTATTTCCTGTCAGCTGATGTTATTTACATCCACTGCAACAGGAAATAAACTGGGACACATTGAGAATGTTTACCTTTAAAACAGTGTAATGGTCTAAATACTGTATATTTGTGACATCACAAATAGACAGAAATCCTAATGGCTTGTTTCAAACGCACAATTTTTGAATATGGGCAGTAAGTGTTTCTCCGTATATTGAGCGTTTTGATAGTTTAACAGTATTTATATCTAACTTAAACCTGCTTTATGATATAAAAGACATGAAAATCTCACTTTTTACAATATGGGACCTTTAATATAGAAAAGGATCTGCTAGAATCTGTCAGGGAAGCCCAATACTGTTATTAAGATCTGGAAACCCATTCTCACTTATCTTTATCCAAATGACAAAACCTTGGTGCCACTAGACTAGAGCATAAATGAACGGCCCAGCAGGAGAGGAGGTATGGCTCTGAGGTGTGTGGTATGACAGTCACATTCATTTAATGTAGCATGCAGGGCCCAACATCAGCTGATGTCAGTTATAGATCATGTACCATCATGTCTGATGTGGTGTGGCTGAAAGAAAACTGTTCCTAAGAGCATATCTGATCATCATTAGATCAATGTTATACTTCACTTCAATTAACATAACTTTCATAAATCATAAGCATAGCTTAGCTAGATTGGAGGAAAATAATGAAAAACAAGATGAATACACTTCATTCATTTGTCTGTCTCGAACTGTAAACACTGTCATACTCATTTAAATGAATGTCTTTTTCTTTTCGTATTTCACTCCAATCATTTTATCCACGTTTTAGCACTATTTGGACCTTTAATACTTTCAGCGTAACTATGTAACTTAAGCTAGCTAACTGGTGACTGTTACCTTGTGTTAGCCCTCGGCCGGACAGGTTGAGCTGGCCGCTCTTCCTGGCTGCCTTCAGCAGACCGGAAGGGACGGTCGGCTCCGTCGTCGGCTCCGTCCTGAAGCCCGCCAGAGAGTCCACCGGACCCGCTCTTTTAAACCGAGACATTGTCCGTGTGTTCAGTGAAATTGGTCCAACTCTGCGAGTGTTTATCTCTTTACCTCCACACCCAAACTGTCTCCTGCCCGCCAGCAGCAACAACAACACTTCTTCCGCCCAGCATCCTTCAGAATAAAAGTGTTATCTCCTCAATCCAAACAGATTTGCCACAAAATTGCAAACAAATCACATGTCCAAATACTCCTTACGGGCATGCATTTTACTGTGAATCAAGAAAAAACACGTAAACCCTTGAAATCAGTCACCCATCTACATTAATGGTGACGGATTATAAAATTGCATTTTGCTTGATTTTATTCTGAAGGGCATTTGAACATACCGGAAGTGGTAAACCGGAGTTAGGTCAAAGATCCCCAACAGTGTTATTTTACATTATACGGCATAATAATAATAATAATAATAATAATAATAATAATACATTTATGTATTTAGCACTTTTCAAAACATATGTTACAAAGTGCTTCACAAGACAAGGAAAGCAGATGAGGTAAAAGTAAAAACAATAAGGTAACTGTTAAAACAGAACATCACAGAACATATCAATAAAAAATTGTTGTAGGATTAACAACATTACATCATTCCTATCAATGCTGCAAAAATGTCAGACAGTGGTAAGGTTATAGCATCCAGCTGTCGGCCCCTGTTGACCCCTCATTTCTCCCATTCTAAGTGCATAGTGCACATGGGCTATGTTGTCTATGGTCTATTATATTGCATTACCCATCCCAGCAAGTTGGGATACTACCCTCTTCCCTTGCATCAGATAATCACACACAAGGACATTACGGGTACAAATGCAGGAGAACCCATCATTTTGGTGTATATTGTGCTTCAGCATATTACCAAACAAACCAAATAATACTGCACAAGGTTGCAATGAATCATATGATCACAAACTGTGGCATAATAAGTCCGGGGTCTTCTTGTGCTCCCTTCGCCCAGTCGGTAATCCGACCTTGTCCAGTATTATTTGCAGCCAAGTCATTTTTAAGTAGCCTAATTATCAAAATTGATGTAAGGAAAGGAAGAGTTGGATCGTGCAGCCCGAGTATTATAAATGTTAATCTTTCACATCTGTTTTGTAGTATATGAGTGTTTTTAGCAGTGTATGTGACCCCAGACCCTCAGTGGGTCAAAGCGTGGAAACTAGTTTGCCTAACCTTAATATGCACTGCTTGGTTTATACAGCCCACACCTGTGGTGTAATACAATGCTCCAGAGTTCAGGTGAACTTCTATGTGTGGTGCTGTGAATTAGAGAGTGTGAACGAACATGCATGCAGTATATGGAACTGGCTGATGAATAACACAGCAGATAACACACACACACCGAGATTGCAGATTGTGACAACCTCCCTCTGGACTGTGAACTTTGACTGTAAACTTTGACCACAATTAGAGTTAGGTATGTGTGTGTGTTTCTCAGCAGTCCAGTGGAGCTGAAGGTCCAGTTCTGGTGTACTGTGTTGAGTCAACACGTTCTGGTATATTCAGGATGAATCTGTCTTTTCTTGTGCTGTGTGTGCTACTGTCTGCCTCCAGCTGCTCAGCTAACAAAGGTACAACTTTTTCTATTCTGTTCCATCTCTTGATATATAAATATGGAATTATATGTGTCTGTGTTCCCCATTTAAGTAAGAAACAATGATGGCAGCTAAAATAATGTGTGTTGTTGATCTGGTGTATTAGTACCACTGTTGGCATAAAAAGTATTTTCGTCTCAAAACATTGTTTTCAAAATTATGTAATTTTTTTGTCACAACATTAGAATATGTTCTCGTGAAATGACAACTCCTCTCAAACATGACAGCTTTATTCCCTCTAAATATTTTGACTTCATTACTGTACACACCATTTCACTCAAAATCTGAGCTCATTCTAAAAGTGGCACAAGATCCAGATTCAGAAGAACTCACTGTCCATCGCAATGTGACAAAGGTTTGTCTTCAATGTGGCTCAAAAAAAGAAAAGAAATGCGCTCATCTCAAATATTGGCAGTGCAGTTGTTATTTGCTGTCATATAAATACTACACTATCAGCTCCCACTTTATTACACAGTAATATATTTAAAAGGACCAGTGTGTAGCATTTAGGGAGATCTATTGGCAGAGATGGAATATAATATTAATAAATATGTTTTCCTTAGTGTATAATCACCCGAAGATAAGAATGGTTGTGTTTTTGTTAGCTTAGAATGAGCTGTTTATATCTACATAGGGAGCGGGTCCTCTTCACGGAGCCGGCCGCCATGTTTCTACAGTAGCCCAGAACGGACAAACCAAACACTGGCTTTAGCAAGAGCCTTTACGTTACCTGAAGGTCACTGTAATTCTTCAACACGGTTGTGAAACTGCGGTAACGTGAGCCACAGAGCGCTCAACTGTTGTACCGCTAGCCGCCGTCTGACTTCCGTTGCTCATAAAGTAGTGTTATTATGGTAAGGATTGCCTCAGAGCGAGGCGTACGGCGTTACCATGGTTTTGCACTCTGCGGCTCACGTTACCGCAGTCTTGGAAAGGGAGGAGTGAGCGGCGGGGTACTCAGTTGGTTGCAGTCTGCAACCGCACCACTAGATGCCGAAAAATCCTACACACTGTACCTTTAAAGGACCAGTGTGTAGCATTTAGGGGGATCTATTTGCAGAAATCGAATATAATATTAACAAGTGTTTTTTCTTTAGTGTATAATTGCCTGAAAATAAGAATCGTTGTGTTTTCGTTAGCTTAGAATGAGCCGTTTATGTGTACATACGGACAAGTCCTGTTCATGGAGCCGGCCGCCATGTTCTACAGTAGCCCGGAACGGACAAACCAAACCCTGACTCTGGAGAGGGCCATGCAGGTTTTCACGTCTTTGCGTCGGCCACCGTAGTTCTCCTACACGCTTGGCAAATGGGAGAAGTTTCAGTTGGTTGCAATCTGTAACCTCACTGCTAGTTGCCGCCAAATTCTACACACTGCACCTTTAAAGTGCAGCAGTCATAGCACCTATCATCACATTTTAGTCTCTTTTGGACTGTGACATGTATGTGTGTGTGTGTGTGTGTGTGTGTGTGTGTGTGTTTAGGTGTGCGGACTGGCACACGAGTAGCAGCAGGATCTCAGTCAGTGACTCTTCAGCCCTGGTTGGTGGGTTTGACAGCTGTAGTTGGTTTCCTCTTCATCGTCTTCACCATCCTCCTCATTCACAGACTACTGAGGAAGAACAGGTCAGCTACACGCACACGCACGCACACACGCACGCACGCACGCACGCACGCACACACACACACACACACACACACACACACACACACACACACACACACACACAGAGTCTCACACACGTTCATGAAGGTCTGTGTGATGCAGTTAGTTCAGTTTCCACATTTCACACAGCCCATAATTAAACATAAAACACTGAAAACATCTAGTTGCTGATGTTCAAATCCATTCATTGTGTGGGAAAAAAGAAAATGGGATGAGATCAGCTCTGATTTGTTGTTTTCCTCCAGTCTGTGAAATCTTGCAGACGCTATTGGGAGCACCGGAGGACACAGAGGCACATGATTTTTTTTTCAGATTACCTGTCTCATGTACTACTGTCAGGATATAGTGACTGTTCTATGAAACTAACTTGTTTTAATCATATTTGCTCCAATTCTACGTACTGCAACTCCCTGATAACTGCAGGTAAACAGGTGAAAGGTAAATGACTAATCTGTCTGCTTGTTGTTGTCTTGTGTTGCAGGGAGGATGAAGAGGGCTTGGGTTTTGACAACAAAGCTCTAGAGATGGATGAAGGAGACACTAAACAAACCAGTCTGTAGAAACGCAACCCATCGATTCCAAGTCACCTGCTCAATAAGTGCTCTTTCCACTGAAGGATATGGCTGCTTTAAATTCACTGTTGTCATAAAGAGTTGAACAGGAGTCATTAACAATGTCTCTGTTGATCTTTGTTTTGTTTTTCTTTTAGAGACAGAAATTGAAAAATAAATAAATAGTTAATGCTTTTCATTTTCAATTTTTTAAGACAATTTAAAAAACGTACTTAGGTTTCAGCTGTCAGAAATTGCAGGACATGTCGAATATTTCCATTTCATGGAATGTTACAGCCATAAAATACTTGGAGTCTTGGGTTTGAATGTTTCACTGCTCATTCAAGAACTGCTCTAGTTTTCTGTCACCACCAGAGGGGTCCATAGCACAGAAGAAGAAGAAGAAATGAAACTGCTCCAGTTACAGAACTGTAGTATTTACCATAATATTTTTTGTGTGTGTGTGTGTTGTGTCCCACTACCAAAACTCACCCCCATTATAAGCTTGTAGTTTTTTCCTCCCATAGATTTATTTGAAACAAGAAATCTATGACCAGATAGACATTTCATAAACAGACAAATTAAAGGAAAAATCGGAATAAATAAGTAACACAATGATGCTTCCATATCAATCAATCAATCAATCACTCATTCAATCAATCAAACTTTATTTATATAGCACCTTTCAAACAAGTCAAATGCAATTCAAAGTGATGGACAGACGATTGACAAAAATGTAGAATGTTAAAAATGGATTTAGAGACTAATGCACACCAAAACAACCAAGATAAAAGTTCATTGGATAAGAAAGCAATAAGAGATGGGTATTTAGGATAATAAAAGATAAATTAAATACAAGGAAATAATAATAACAATAAAAATAAAAATAGAAATAAAAGTTACGAAACTACACAAAATGAGCAGATTGTATTAAAATAATAAAATTGTAATAAAATAAAAAAGAATAAAAGAGATAATAACGATCAGCAATAAAATGTTGATTAAATAAAATAGAGTAAAATAAACACTATAGTGATGATGCTAAATAAAATAAGTATTAACAATAAAAACCATAAAATTATAAAACTATAAAACACTACATAAAAGCCAGACTAAATAGATGGGTTTTTAGTTTACGTTTAAAAAATATCAATATTTTCAGTTCCTCTCAGTTCCTCTGGAACGTTGTTCCAGCGGCTGAAAGCAGCATCACCAAATACACCATACACATCTATGGAAATTAATGATGCTGTTTATATGACACTGGAGCTCCCTGAATGGTTTGATGAGTGTGAAAATAATGTGAATCATACGCTGTGGCCTTCATGGTCATCGATCTCAACCTAACTGAACACCTGTGGAGGGGATTTTGTGATGCAGTGCTCTCCACCATCATCACATCAGCAAATGAGGGCATAACCGTTGTCGATCCCTCCAGTAAAGCACCATAAAGAATCGATGACAAGAAACACTGAAGCTGTTCTGGAGGCTCACAGTGGAACAACACTTTGTCACTCATCTATTCACTGGCTTAGATTAGCCTACTGCTGCTCGTTGACGGACCGACAGTCATTGCAGCGTCCGCCACCTACCGTCACGGAGTAGCCTATAGATTACAACGCCATGTCTAGATGAACAAAGCAAAACAAAAAGATCTTTATATATGTAGCTTATGTATGCATTTATTTATTCAGCCTATTCATCCTCTAACCTCACCCTATTCTCGCACAATATTATACACTTTTTAGGCCATTCTATCCTCTTGGCTTTTATCATGATGTATTTACTCTTACTTCCATGTCACCTGCAGTCTGCCTTTCTTCATTCTTCAATTTAAAAGGAAAAATGCAAGGAATTAACAAAAAAACAAAATTGGACCATTTTTGGAATTTGGTTTTCCATTTTTGGTTTAAATGAAAAAACGAACTGCCAGAACGTACACAGACCCCGGCCATATATCCCAAACCAATTAATGGGGAGTGGAAGTGGGTTATATAACCCTACAACAGCAATTCTGCCTATACCCATGCTACCATATTATTTAGTATGCCAGAAAAAGATTTAGTATGTCTCAATACATAGTACAGATGTTGCTGGTTTCATTTAACAGAATTGCTGGCGCGTTACGGTAAAGGGTGGGGAGGAGGAGTATCTGGGCTGTACTTGAGAGCTTGAATTACAGGATTTTATGATACCCCCTTTGACAACAGTGTTGTCAGCAATGGCAGAGTGGCGCTGTCCGTATTTCCGTATTTTAACTTTGCTGAAAGCTTAAACCAAAATATGAGATATTCCTTCCCCCTCTCCCCTACCTCCTCCTCTTCCTCCTCCACCTACCTATCCTCTCCCACTACTAAAACAGACACCGACACATATTATAGTCTCTTTTTAAATCTTAAAGCTAGGCTTCTGGTTCAACCAATCGGGGTGGAAGAACACCAAAATTGGACCACGGTACAGGCCAGAACCCCCACGGAGAATCGACAAGTCGAATCTTCCGGTGGGACCACAGTTTGGGCACAGGGTTGGAGGGTCTGAACACCGACGGGGTCGGGATAGGGGGAGAGCTGGCAGGTCGCCAGCTAGCCACACACCTAGAAATAGGCAAGAGCACATTAGACACACACAACCACACAGGTTACACAGACAGAACCAGATACACCCCCAGACACTCACCTTTACCCCCCAGACAGGCTTTGGATTCACAAACCCGACAAACTGCTAAGGCACACTTTAAACTCATCCAAGCCATTCACCACCGAGGAATCATTAGACTACACTGTAAAACCTTTTCCTGTAAAATTATAGTAACTTACTGGCGAAACTGCTATCAAACCCAAAATAGAAGTATGAACCTGAAAATGAGCACGATATGGGACCTTTAAAAAAACAGCACTGAAGTGAAAAGGGCATTAATTCATCTTTGTCCCTGTCTCTTAGAGGTGTCCAGTGTCAAAATCTAGTTTCAATACCTTTATTAGGCTAGATTTTTAGTTTTATATTAAGGGCTAATAGCACAGCTGACATGTGCCTCCTCAAATATATAACTACATGTTGTTGGGGCTACAGCGGCTATGGAGATACCAAGTGGAGACCACAAGAACTAGAAGTGGCTGCTTGTGTTTTCTCCTACAGGTTTCTGATGCAGGTAGATCATGTTGACAGTGACGACAAAGTTAAGAAAGTTGAAGAAACATTGAACTCCTTTTCAGTAGCAAGCATTTAACAAAACCTTCTGATCATATGTCTCAATTAGGGGTGTAACGATTCACCAACTACAACGTTGTATCGATTTATATTCCTACGATCCAAGTACATCGATAGGTACTCGGCAAGTTGTCCTTCAAGGGAGATGTATATCGATATAAAATCGATTTGAAACGCAAAAATCGATGGTATCAATACTAAGGATTTTCACCTTGTATTTAAGGACGACAAATGTTCTATGAAAGTGTTTTTTAGCACTTTTATTAGTAAAGAAATGTTAAACGTTACTCCAGTTCACTCTCCAGACACAGTTGATGATGATATATTAATATATATTATTAGGATTTTACTACAGAAACAAGTCTTGCTTTTCTTTTTGTGTGAAACAGAAACTGGTGGAATCTACCTTTTTACCTGTTATTGACTATGGAGATGTGTTGTATACGAATGCTTCTGCTCATTGTCTTCACATGCTGGATAGCGTGTATCACGGGTCACTGAGATTCATTACAAACTGTCATTCTTTGACTCACCATGGTGTACTCTACTCTAAAGTGAACCGGTCATCCTTATGTGCTCGTCGCCTCAGTCATTGGTATGCGTTTATCTACAAAAGCATTCTGGGTATAATTCCTTCTTACTTGTCTTCTCTTTTAAAAAGGAAAACTGGAAGTCATAATCTTCCTTCTATGGACATTTTGCAATTGGTTGTTCCCAAAGTACGAACTGAATGGGAAAGAAAGCTTTTGAGGTTTTCGGCACCTAACGCTTGGAATAATTTACAATCTGATCTTTCAACTTCAAAACGTAGTTACCTTGACTGAGTTTAAAGCTCTGGTGAAATGCAAGTTTTATAATGTTGTTAATTTATGTGTTGTCTGTTACTTTTACTATAACTGTGTTGCTGCTATCTTGGCCCGGTCTCCCTTGTAAAAGAGATCTTTGATCTCAATGGGACTAACCTAATAAATAAAATAAATAATGCTGTGATATCATAGACTCAGGTAGACATTAGTATATCTTTACGTAGACTAATAGTTGATGATGATATATTAACGCTCTGAATTTCTGAATGTGTGAAAGTAAAACCTACCTGCTCGTTGGCACGTGGCCAGAAGATAGCCATGAGGAAAACGGCGGTGATGGGCGGAGCTAGAAAGCTGGTGACTGACTGGACGTGATCAAACAGCTGTCTACTGTTGGCTGTTTGGATGACTGGAATCCACAACAGACTAACACACACCAAGACCAGGATGAACACCCTGAAAATACACAAAATATTATAATCTATCAGCTTTGGGTGAGGTCAAACAGAGTCTTAAAGGTCCCATATCATGCTCATTTTCAGTTTCATACTTGTATTTTGTGTTTCTACTAAAACATGTTTACATGCTGTAATGTTAAAAAAACACTTTATTTTCCTCATACTGTCTGTCTGAATATGCCTGTATTTATCCTCTGTCTGAAACGCTCCGGTTTAGCTCATTCTGATGGAATTGCGTTGCTAGGCAACAGTCTGGGTCCATGTTTACTTCCTGTTAGCTGATGTCATTTACATACACTGCACACATTAAGATTGTTTACATTTAAAACCATGTAATGTAAAAGTCCATTGATCCCCTCCATCTCTCCGACCTGCTATCTGCTGCCCTCCACCTGGACCCACCCCCCACCTCGCCCGATGATCTCACCAACCACCTCAACGCCACCCTGTCTGCCTCCCTCAACTCACTGGCCCCCCTGAGAACCAAAACTGTTTCAACACCTCCTCCCCCTGGTTCACACCCCACCTCAGAAAACTCAAACAGACCGGCCGCCAACTTGAACGCCTCTGGAGAAAATCAACACTCCCTGTTCACCTCGAAGCCTACAAATCTCACCTCATCACCTACAAAGACGCCATCACTGCTGCCAAATCTGACTACTTCTCCACCATCATCAATGACCCCACCCGTAACCCCCGAACCCTCTTCTCCACTGTCAACACTCTCCTCAAGCCTCGTGCCAACACCCTCTCTGACCCCTCACCCGATCTATGTAACTCATTCCTTCAGTTCTTCAGCGACAAAATCACCACCATCAACAACTCACTGCTCCCCGTGTCTGACCCAGCAGCAACCACACCGACCCCTTTTCTCTCCATCCCTCTGGACCACCTGACCCCTCCCCCCCAGCACCGCCTCTCCCGGTTCGACCCTGTTGACTCAGCAACCATTGCCAAACTCATCAGCACATCCAAACCCACCACCTGCTCCCTGGACCCCCTCCCCACCCCACCTGCGGAAGTCCTGCCTCCCTGTCCTATGCCCCTACCTCACCGACCTCTTCAACTCCTCACTGTCCCATGGAACTGTCCCCTCAGCCTTCAAAACTGCTGCTGTCACCCCCACACTCAAGAAACCTGGTCTGGACCCCTCCTGTCTCAATCACTACCGCCCTATCTCCAACCTCCCCTTCCTCTCCAAAACCCTCGAACGCCTCGTCTCCACCCAGCTCCAATCCCACCTGCATTCCAACAACCTGCTTGAACCCCTCCAATCTGGCTTTCGCCCCCTCCACAGCACAGAAACTGCACTCCTCCAAGTCCTCAATAACCTCCTCACCTCTGCTGACACCGGAGCCCTCAACATCCTCATCCTCCTGGACCTGAGTGCAGCCTTCGATACCGTGAGTCACAACATTCTTCTCACCAGACTCCAAGACATCGGTATCGAAGGTACTGCACTCAGCTGGCTCCAGTCATACCTCACCAACAGATCTCACTTCATCTCCCTTCACAACAACTCCTCTGCCACATCCACAGTCACACAAGGTGTCCCCCAAGGCTCTGTACTCGGTCCACTCCTGTTCATAATCTACTTATTCCCCCTCGGTCAGATCCTACGCCACTTCAACCTGGACTTCCACTGCTATGCTGACGACACTCAGATCTACCTCAGCACCAACACCCCTCACAACCCACCGCTCTCCCACATCAACTCCTGCCTCTCTGCAATTAAAGCCTGGATGCAACAGAACTTTCTGAAACTCAACAGCGACAAAACACAACTCCTCCTCATCGGCTCCAAATCCACCCTCACCAAAACCAACAACCTCACACTCAACATCGATGGCACTTCTGTTTCCCCCACCCCCCAGGCACGTAACCTTGGCGTGATCTTCGACTCCACCCTCTCCCTTGAGCCCCACATCCGCCAACTGGTCAAAATATCCTTCTTCCACCTTCGCAATATCGCAAAAATCCGTCCGTCCCTCACACCCCCTACAGCAGAGAAACTCATCCACGCCTTCATCTCCTCCCGCCTTGACTATTGCAACTCACTCCTCTATGGCATCAGCAACACCTCCATAAATAAATTACAACTGGTCCAGAATGCAGCTGCCCGACTCCTCACCCACACCAAATCATGGCATCATATCACCCCAGTCCTGAAAGACCTTCACTGGCTCCCCGTCTCCCACCGGATCTCCTACAAAATCCTGACCCTCACCTACAAAGCCCTCCACCAACTTGCACCCCCCTATCTCTTTGAACTCCTCTCCCCCTACCAACCTCAACGGTCCCTCAGATCCACCTCGGCTGGTTTACTCTCCACCCCCACGTCCAAACTCCGCAGCTTTGGGGACAGAGCATTCTCCAGGGCAGCTCCCGAGCTCTGGAACTCACTCCCCAATCTCATCAGAGACTCCGATTCCCTCACCACATTCCAGTCCCGCCTCAAAACACATCTTTTCTCATCTGCTTACCCGTAGCCCCCCTACCCATCAGTCCATGTGTATGTATGTGATTGTGCCTGTGTATGTCGCTTTTTGTCGTTCGTCTCCTGTCTGTCTGTCTCACACCGTTTTCCCCCCGACTATGTTAAAGCGTCTTTGAGATTACTATAAAGCGCTATATAAATCTAACATATTATTATTATTATTAAATATTGTATATTTGTGACATCACAGATGGACAGAAATCCTAACGGCTTGTTTCAACCTTTAAGTCTTTACAGTTGGGAGGATTCCTGGATCAGATAGGAAAATAGATTTACTGTTCTGTGTAGCTAAGGAACCATCTGGCGTTTCAGGTTACCTATCCCGGGTCTAATGTCCATGACATTATCACTACTATCCATTTTGCCGTCAGTGTTGCTGTTGCATGGTCACCATCATCACCGTTAGAGATGAACTGCGCCTCGTCTGGAAAGTAGACGACATCAGGCGGCAGCAGCAGCAGCAGCAGCAGCAGCAGCAGCAGCAGCAGCAGCAGGGGGCGGGGACAAAAAGCTGCGGTCAAGTCGGACAGTTTCCAGCAGCCTTCAATGAATTTACAGGAAGTCACAGAAGAAGTGACTTCCTGTTAGATCCGATCTGTAGGCCACTTGTAGTTTTCAGACCACGTTGGGATTTATTTATATTTGTTTGTAAATCTATATGGAAATGTGCGTGTATCTGGCATTGGATTCTATCCTTTATTATTTTTATGTCCGCCTTGTAAAGCACATAATGAGCACTCGTTTTGATAAGTGTTATATATAAATAACCTTCATTATTATAATAATCATTATTATCAATCACACAAGATGTGTTTGTTAACAGATGAAACCTTCATTGCACAACACGAGACTAATATCCTACAACTACTGTTAAATATTACAATTACACAGAAGGTTAGGACTTTCTACAACACGTGGTGTTTGCTGTCAGAACTAAGAGCCAATCAGCTCTTTGATCAGGCGTTTCCCATAATACCCTGGGTCTTGCAGTTTGTGGAGAGCAGCTGCGTTGCCTGGCTCTAAAATCTGCGACCGCCTCAATCTCGTGAGGTTATCGTTGCCCACGTGTGTGTGACGTCGGAGCGAGTCGGCATCAAGTCGGACACAAATCCAACCGGCGTGCATTGCGCGGCGATCGCCGGTGATCGATTCTGCACAGGCCTGGCTCATCTCCAACGAGCCTATTATTATTATCATTGCTTTACCTACATCATTTTGAATCAAGGGGGTGTTTTCTCTATATGTGTCAGATAGTCTCGACACTACTACCTTCCGACTATCATGAGTTCCCTCTCCGAGGCGTCAGGTCTGGCTCTGTGGTAGAGGTCCAGTGTAAACAGAGTGGAGCTGCTGTTAAAGATGGAGGTCAGCGATGACATCAGAGCAGCTAACATCACCGCTAGCATCAGACCACGAAGACCTGCACGTCAAAAAGATGGCGCAGTCACGGAGAAATATCAGGTTTACATTCAACTATAAAACTCTATTATTTGATCATTAATCATTTTACACAGGGAAAAAAAACAACATAATAATAATACTGCAGAAGCAAATAAAAGCACAGCTGATTTCACTAAAAATGTATTTTAACATGTATACATGGTATATCTGAGGGGGTTTTCCTAATAAAGAATCTCCAATAATAAGAGTTCTTTCTCTTGTTTTGTTCTCAAGACGTTCTCCTTTCATAAAATGTCCTATTTTCAAGATGTGTCTATGGAAATTTGAGACGTATACCACAGCACTTTACAGTGCTTTACATGCTGTACTATACAATACTATTTTATATAAATTTATGAATATTAAGTACCGTATGATCTTTAGTTTCTACTAATATGTCCTGACAACAGCGATAGGCACGGAGGATTAATCGACAGAGCACACCTGAGTGCAAGGTGCAAGGTTAGAAGGTATAATAAGTAAAATACGGAGAAAATAAGGCATGTATGTGTGTGCAGGTGTATGTGCACGTGTGTGTGCATGTGTGTGTGTTTGGGTGACATCACAGCAGTGGTGACATCACAGCAGTGGTGACATCATCACTGCATCGTGACATCATCACTGCATCGTGACATCACCAGATGGAACACTGTGATGAATTAAAGGAGTGGTGACATCAGTTGTGACATCTTAAAGGAGCGGTGACATCATAAAGGAGTGACATTCAGGAGAGAGTCCCAGAATCACACAACTGTAGTTGAATCTGAAGACTCGATCAGACGAAACACATCGACTGAGAGAAGCAGTTTCAAGTCTCAAGAGAAAGAGGTATGAATTTTATGAATTTTATGAATGCATTGCTTTAGATTAAACCTCCCAACAGTATATGAAGCAGTTAAAATTAGCCCCAATATCTAAATGCAGCTTACATGTTAGTTAATAATAATTAGGGCTGCAACTAACGATTATTTTCACTCATCAGACTATCTACTGAGAGAAGCAGTGAATTTCTCTCCAAAAACCACGAAGCATCGACAAGAATTGACCGTAAATCAGCATCATGGTATCATCAAGAACTTCCCAGCCAGAATCCATCATGCCCGAGTTCAACGTCCGTCGCGCTGTTTCCAAGCTGCTCAACTCCTTCTTTAAGGGGATGACGGCGGATCAGTGGGGATTTTTGAAATCCGGCAGCCCCGACGACGCCACTATGACCATGATGGGAGAGTTGCTGTTGGACATGACAGCGGCCTTGACAAAAGCTTTCCTGAAATCTCTCGGGAGCACGACCCTGGCGTCTGAGGACGACGTCCAAATCAATCTGGGCGACACAATCTCTCAGAGTTTTGCCGAAGCTCTGGGTGTCGACGTCTCGGTTCAGTGTCCAAGCTCCAAAAACTTGACGACATTGATCTCTGCAGAGGTTTCGGAGAGCGTCCAAAGTGCCCTCTCCAGCCCCGAGGGCATAGTTCAGCGCCTCACTCCTCCCGGCAGACTCAACAGCATGATTCTGCACGCCTGCAAAATGTGCCAGACATTCATTGGCAAGATGAAGTCGGTGTTCTCGCCTCGACAGCGCAAGCAGAGGACCATCTACGAAGAATCAGATGTGGAACTGGAACCTTCAGACGCCAAAGACCGCCATGCGACGACGCCTTCGTCTGACGTCGTGATTTCGATGAAAGACATCGCTATTGTCCAAATCATCATCAAGAAGCAGTTGAACGTCATCACCGAACCTCTCTTGGTTGACGTGCCGGACTCCGAGTACGCGCTGTTGCAGTCTCAAAGCGCTCGGGAGATTGAAGACGTCGCGGAAGAAATTGCTCGGAGTATCGCCGAAGAGGCTGTAAGACAGACTCCTTCGGAGCAGAAGAGCAAACGCTCCAAGAAAAACATCAGAAGCAAAATTAAGACGCTTTTGGCAAAGTGCTTTGCCAAATCTTGCATCCATCGCATCGTGGCACAGATGAGGAAAAAATTCCACCGAAGCTCCAAAGTTCACAGTCGGGAGTCGGCAAAGTCTCTCACGAAGAAGATTAACGATCTGATGAAAAAAACAGAGAACCGCGATCTTCTGGGACTCGGCACTCCGCTCCTAAACATTCCCCCCGGTCGAGTCTTGGAGTTCACAAAGGTCTTAAGTGATCTCCTCTACACACACATCCTACACGGACCAGAGATCATCCCCGAGCCGGTGATACGTGCTAACATGCGCGCCGAATTGCAGCGGAAGGTGCTCGGTTTCCTGTCTCTGGCCAGATGGTGGCAGATCTGTCAGTCCGGCGACCTCGCCAACAATATGAGACACGCCATACTGGGCACTAAGCCGAGGGCCAGGAAACCTTTGGCAATCACTGCCCCACCTGCCCCGGTTTTTCGTGATGACTGTGAACGTCGAGCGCGGAATGTACAAAACAAAAACTGCGTCGAGGTGATCTTGGAGAGGCTGGTCACGCGGATCTTCAAGAAGGCGAAAGTGACCTGGACCCTTTCAAACGTCCATGACATCATCCAGCGTCTTTTTGAACAAACGTGGGCCGAAGTCGAGGGTCTCGATTTCGATTCCAGCCCAGAAACATGGGAAAACCTCGAAAAGACCATTTACCGGGACCTAATTAAGACGTGGGGCAATGCGACGTGGGTGCTGGTGTCCTTGAAAGGGGGTAAACCGGCACTCGGAGACCGTATCGCCTCCGCCGTCAAAGGTCACCTGATGGCACCACCGAGACAGAGGTCCTGCATGTGCAGGTTCTTCTCCTCAATGTTCACCGCCGTGACGAGGCGTTAAGGTGGTTTATGGGGTTTTCTCCGGGGGCTCCGGTTTATCCCACATATATATATTTTATATATATATAAAAAATGTCTTCAATGTGTCATTCATCTTGAAGGAAAAATTGACTTTTTCCTTCTGAATGAATGCGAGGGCTTGAGCTCTCAGCGCCGCCTCAGTAGTCAGTGTTGTCTACTGTTGTGTTACGCACGGGTTCGATCTGGGTGATCCAGTTCTCCCACAATCAGTGCATAATAATGAACATCTAATAAAATAAAATAAATAATAATATAAATAAATAATATGAATTAATTTCTGCTCATGTCTCTCATCATTTGCTGTAAATATTCAACTCAGACTGAAGTTCTGCTGATTCAGTGAATTTGTATAAAGTACAAAAATAAAGTACAAAGAAAAGTGTGTTTTGCACACTCTCTTCCATCATATACACTGATCTTAATTATTGCATATTTGAATGAGTTTACCTGCCTGATTGTAAACATGTAGAGAATTATTGTAAAGGAGAATCAGGCTTCTTGTGTGTTTTAGCCCACACAGTCTGTAAATAGCTATTAATATTTAAAACCACGCCTATTCCTGACCGATCAGAACTGTTGTAATTAGAGATCATTAAACCTTATTTATTATGTTTAGATATTTATTTACTGACACCTTCACTGTAAGGTGTATCAAGACATATCACAATGATGGTGTATTGTTTTACTAGAAACATAAATGCACTCTTATTCAATGACAATAAATTAGGTTATTTTAAGGGGGGTGAAGGGAACGTGTGTTTTTTTTTTTTTGTCATTTTAGTCTTTATTGCTTTTTTGCATACACAAATAAAACACACATATAGAAACGAAACTTGCAACAGTGCAGTGAGGGGTTCAGTTTACAATTGATGATGTAGTATTCAGGGTTATTTTCTTCTTAAAACATTTTCCAATAACTTACAGTTTTTACAGTACAATTATACAATGCTTATGTCTTTATGTCTATACCTAATCCATTTTTCCCATTTTCTGTTAAACTCATCTTCTTTCACTCTTAGAGAATAAGTCATTTTCTCCATCACAAATATTCCCTGTACTATTTCTAACCATTGACTAAGTCTGGGGGTGTCCGCTACAAGTCATTTTCTTGTAATGGCCTTTCTGCCAGCTGTGAGTAGGATTTTAACCAGGTACTGATCTTCCTTCAGCACCACTGAAGTTATATTACCCAGGTACAAAATGGAACATTTCTTAATGATTATATATCCTAATACCTCCTTTAATACTGAGTTCACTCTGTCCCAAAATGGTTCTATTTTTGGGCAACTCCAGAAGATATGTGCATGATTTGCATCTGTATGGCCACATTGTCTCCAGCATGTTTGTTGTCTTAGAATTTGCTTGCTTTTTATGTTAGGCGTAATGAAGAAACGAATCAGATTTTTCCAATTAAATTCTCTCCAGAATTGTGAATTAGTGGATGTCTGTAGTGTTACACACATATCATGCCATTCTTCTTCTGAGATTTTGATGTTCAATTCCTTTTCCCACTTTAATTTCACATAGGATGTATTCTTTGCTTGACATTCCATTAAGCCATGATAAAGTTTAGAGATAATCCTTGATGCTTTTTGATGATATGCATTGACTATAACTTCTACCACTGGATTCTTCTCTTCTGGTGCCTCCCTTTTTACGTTTTTGTTGTAATATTCTCTCAGTTGGAAATATCTAAACAAGTCTTGGTTGCGAAGTGCAAATCTGTCCTTCAAATCTTGAAAACTTCTCAGGTCTCCATTTTTAGTAACAGTACAAAACGCAGTCATTCCTTTTTTCATCCATTCTTTAAATGTTGAGTCATACATCCCTGGTCTGAACTCCCCATCCAAAGCTATCCATTTTAGCACTTTTTGTCGATTTTTCAATTTAAGTTGTCTGGTAAGAGTGAACCAGGTTTCCAAAGTAAATATTGTTATTGGATCGATTATATTCTTGATATGCCCTGGAAGCGCTTTTTCTCCCAAGAGTGCCTGGATGTGGAAATCAGGGATACATGTCTCAATCTCTTTCCACCTAGCTATGTAGCTATCATCACACCAATTAATTAGAGGTTGAAGTTGGGCTGCATAGAAATATGTCCTAAAATTTGGAAGTGCCATTCCACCTTTGTCCTTTGGCAACTGAAGTGTAGTGTATCGAACTCTGGCCTTCTTCCCTCCCCAAATAAATCTAGATATTAATTTATCCCATTCTGTGAATTGTTTTAGTGGGACCTCTATTGGCAGAGATTGAAACAAGTACAATAACCTTGGCAAAATATTCATTTTCACCACATTTATTTTACTGCTAAAATCCATTGGGTATGTGGACCATCTTTCTATATCCCTTCTTATGTTTAGGTTAATGTGGTTATAATTGGCCCCATACAACATTGATATATTTTTCGTTATATGTACCCCTAAGTATTTAATTGATTTTGAATCCCATTTAATATTATACTTTTGCCTGATTTCTTCTGGAGGAACACAGTTAAATAGGAGGATTTGAGTTTTTGAAATATTCAATTTATATCCTGCATAGAAATTAAATTTATCTATGATCTCCATCATCCTTGGAAAGGAAGTGTTTACATCCGTGAGATACATCATTACGTCATCTGCAAAAAGGCCAATTCTATGTTCTCTGTCTTTTATAGTTATTCCCCTCAGTTCCCTATCTTGACGGATCGCTTGAGCCAATGGTTCAATATATATAGCAAACAGGGTAGGGCTAAGACAACATCCCTGTCTCGTTCCTCTTCCTAACACAAATCTCTCCGTCAAGGACCCATTCACCTTTACTCTTGCAGAGGGTTGCTGGTAGATTGCTTTAATAACTTGAATAGAATTCTGGGAAAAGCCAAATCTTTCTAGTGTTTGATATAAAAATTCCCAATTAACCCTATCGAAAGCCTTTTCTGCATCTAGGCTTATCAGGATAGCGCGTGTACTTTCTTTTTGAATCTTGTGTATTATATGTAGGGTTCTTCTAATACTATCTTGTGTTTGTCTGCCTGTTATAAAACCAGTCTGGTCTTCATCAATTAAATCTGGCATGAACTTTTCAAATCGTTTGGAGATAATTGAGGTATATAATTTATAGTTCACATTTAGAATTGATATCGGTCTGTAGTTAGTACAATTTTCCTTGTCTTTGTTCTCTTTGGGGATTAGTGTTATAATTGCCTCTTTCCATGATGGGGGTGTCTTGCCTTCCTTTATAATCCAGTTAAAGGTTCTCAGAAGAAGTGGCTTCAGCTCGTTACGGAATAATTTATACCATTCTATAGGAAAACCGTCGCTACCTGGGGCCTTGTTTGTTTTCATCCTACCAATTGCCTTCTCTATCTCGTCCAGTGATATTTCTGCAGTGATTGTTTTATTTTGTGTCTCTCCAATACAGGGCAGATCAATTGTACGTAAAAAAGTCTTTATTGATTCTCAATCTGCTGTAGAAGTTTGTGTATATAATTCTTTATAATATTCCTGGAATATATGTTCTATTTCTTTTGGATCACTCTTCAATTTCTGTGTACAGGGGTCTTTAATTTTGTGTATGGTATTATCGGCCTGTTGTTTGCGTATCCTTCGGGCAAGTAATTTAGTGGATTTAGGGCCCAGCTCATAATATGCCTGTTTTACAAATCTTGCTTTTTTCTCCACCTCTTGACCCAATATCCCATCCATTTGTCTCCTCAAATCTTCTATTTGTTTATACGTTTTCTGGTCCTTATTATTTTTATACTTCTGTTCTAAATCCTTCAGGTCTAATATCAATTTATCGTATGTTTTCATTCTGGCCTTTTTAATATATGATGCCCTAGCTATTAACCTTCCTCGTATTACAGCCTTCAATGTGTCCCATAATATGGATGGGTCCACCTCCCCATTATCATTCTCCTCTAGATATCTTTTGATTTCCAATTTAATGTCATTAACAGTTGTTTTATCATTCAGCATGCCAACATTTAAACGCCATACTGTGTTTTTCCTTCTACTATCCATTTGAATAGTTAAGTATATAGCATTATGGTCTGATACATCGGCCACTCCAATTCTGCAGTCTGTTACCCTATAGCAGTCTTCTTTCTGCATTAAAAAATAGTCTATTCTGGAGTAGACTGAGTGCGGTATTGAGTAATGCGTATAGTCTCTTTCTAAAGGGTGAAAATTCCTCCAGACATCCAGGAAACCAATTTCTTCACATGTAGTGTTTAGTAGTTTTGTTAACTGGTTCTTATTCTTCTTTTTGCTTGTCGCATCAAGACTATGGTTCAATACTACATTCAGATCCCCCCTGCATATACAAATTCCTTCTGTTTCCACTGCAATGATATCAAATAGGGATTTGAAAAAGTATTTATCGCTATCTGGGGGCGCATAGACATTTACCAGCGTTAGAACATTATTATCAACTTTGCCCTTTATTATGATATACCTCCCTTCTTTGTCTTTTATTTCTTTAAAAATTTCTAATTTAACTGAGTTTGATATCAAGATTGCCACTCCTCTTTTATGACTACAAGTATGTGAGCTATAATATGTGTTTTTGTATCCAAATCTTTTCAATTTTTCGTGTTCTTGTCGCGATAAGTGGGTTTCTTGTAAAAAAGTAATATGCATTTTCTCTTTTTTCAATTTAGTCATGACTTTGGCCCTCTTAATTGGATTACCCAAACCATTTACATTCAAAGACATCAGCTTAAGTCCCTGACACTGCATCATTACACTTAATGTGATTGATTTCACCGTATCCCCTCAAAAACATAACAACACACACATGAACAGTTATTAACATAATACAAACCAGAAATACAAGGAACCTCCAAATGTGGGGTGATCTCCCGTTCATCCCCAAATCCCCGTTGGTGGGTGGAGGGGAAATCCCCATCTCTACTGAGGGCCCCTCCCTAGACCCAGAACTACACCCAACTAGTGGGGTTTCACTGCGTCTAGATAAGTCCAACTTAAACAACCTGACCTCTCCCAGCCGGTCCTCAATGTAATAATTAAACTAAAGAAGTCTGAAAAAAAAAGAATTCAGATATCTCCACTGTGTATCCGTTCTGTTGTATAGTCATTTTTCTGTTGAATATGGGCAAAGCTTGGTTCAATGTTTTTTAATTAGTCTTTGATGCAAAGTCTGCCCCTTTAAAGTTTTTCATCGTCTCTTCTCATTCAGCTATATGTTGTTGCAGTCCATAACCCTACCTGCTTTTCTCCTGGTCCACAGTGGGATCTCTTTCCTTAAGCAAAACGTTTTATGATCTCCACTGTTAGTTTTGCAGCTTCTCCCTCACCCGGTGCGCTGTACCCAGCCTCTGGTCCTTCCCCTGCCGTTGCCACTCCGCCGCTCCTCGCATCATCCTGTCCGCTGCAGGTCCCGGGTCGCCGCCTGGCACTTCCACCGTGAACCCTCTCTCCTTCATGTCCCGGGCTGCTTCCCTGGCGCTGTCGTATGTCTTCACTCCGTTATTCCAATGAATCCGTATTTTAGCGAGCGGTGTCTGGAACCGGATTCCTTTTTCCTTGAGCGCCTTTTTGATGCCCGCATATGCCTTTCGTTTCTGGACAATTTCAGTAGGATAGTCATGGTCAAAGAAAAGTTGTTTACCTCCGACGTGTATCTTCTTCTGCCACGCTTTCCTTAAAATCATCTCCTTCGTCTCAAACTGCAGAAAGTTGACCACCACTGATCTGGGTGCGGCGGTGCTCTGGCTCGGTTTTGGGGCGAGCGACCTGTGGGCCCGTTGGATCTGGAGATTAGTTCCTTCTGGTAACTCGAGTTCAGCGCTCAGGAGCTGCTCCAGGTATTTGGATGTGGAGCTACCTTCGGTATCCTCCAGTAGGCCGAAAACTCGAATATTATTTCTTCTTGATCTTCCTTCGAGGTCAGTTAGTTTCCCTTGCATCCGACATGTCTGCTCCCACACCGCCGTCAGTGTCTCGTTGGCGTCTGTCTTCCACTCATCCAGCTCAGCTATGCGGGTCTGTGTTTCTGTGATGCTCGCCTGTTGTTTCTGTAGCTCGCGGTGGTTTTCTGTTAGCTTACGGTCTATTTCTTGCTGGAGATTGGTGATTTCTTCCTTCATCTCCCTCTTCAGCTCGACTTTAAACATGTTTAGTTCGTGTCGTAACTCCTGTTTGAGCTCTTTTATATCTTTACTGATGGTAGCGAGTCCCTCTCGCAGCATCTCTGTGTGGTCCTGTTCCATTCTCTCCGTTGTGTCCTCCTCGTGTTCGCTAGCTTCGTGTTCGGAGTTAGCTTTTGTTGCAGGTTGTTCTCGTGTTTTGTTTTACTTTTTATTGTTATTCCGACTTCTTGTATTATATTTTCTTCTCATATCTTACTTTTACTGTCGAGTTACATTTGTTTTGAGGGTTTATTTTAACCGACTCGGGAGAGCAAGTTCACTATGCGTCTACTCTCTCCGCCATCTTCCCGGAAGCCTCGGGACGTGTGTTTTTAAGTGTAAAGATAACTCATACATTAGTTCATTCAATAAACCTATAAATGTGAGGGACACCACGGCTGCCCACATTCTGCAGACAGGTTCAGGTGAGTTTACCAGGTCAACAAGTGACTGTGAGAGAGCTGGACAGCATCTCGCTCCCTCAAGGTGGAAAGAACACACACAGTGACGGTGTAAAGGTGGACAAAACAATCTAATACAGGAAGTGATTATGCTGATGTTGTGCCTTTATTATATTGTGCTTTTATTTTATAATGCATTGAGGGCCCAAACAAGACCTTAGTGTGTGTGTGCACGTGTGTGTATGTAGTATGTGTGTGTGTAGTGTGCACGTGTGCGTGTGCATATTTGTGTTTGTAGTGTGTGTGTGTGTGTGACTCACCCGCAGGCATCAGCTCCACCACTAGTTTAGGGTAGGCGATGTTGGAGCAACCGACTGAAGCTCCACACACACTCTGACACACTGCTGGATCCACACAGCCCACCTCATCTACAACAACACACACACAGAGAATAACAGATATTTAGAGTTAGTTAGTTACACATCTTTGTCCAGCTTCTACGATGCATCACCGTCTCTCAAAGCCAAATGTGTGAGTTAGAAAACTGTGTTGAATTTCATTCATTCAATTCCATGAATTTGACGACGGATGTAAATATATTTAATTAGATAAATGAAAGTATTTTGGCTGGTTTATTGAGGTCAAATCAAAAATGATGAATGAACTCGAACATAAAGAGGAGAGGCAGATAGACTGACCTGGGAACAGTGATCGGCTGATCATGCCTGGCATGACGACAAAGAACATGGGCAGCAGTTTGAGGTAGCTTCCCAACACGCTGCCTCCTTTGGCATGAGACAAAGACTTGGCTGACAGAGACCTCTGGACTATAATCTGCACACACAAACACACACATATTACTCTCTCTATACTTGAGGACCCTCGTTGAACATAATACATCAAGTCAAATTTATTACGATAGCACATTTAAACCAACATGAGCTGACCAAAGTGGCACGCCCAAGAAAAATTTGCCAAAATGCTCTGCCAATGGTAAACAGTGTATTCTCATAAGGCTACCAGGAAGCCTGCAATGACTGCCCTTCACCGTCAGGCCCGTTTGCGCTGGTGTCGACAACACAGACAATGGAACCTGAACATGTGGGGGAATGTCATGTTCAGTGATGAGTCCAGGTTCTGTCTGCCAAAGTTGGATGGCAGGGTCAAAGTATGGAGACGACGCGGAGAACGCTATGCTGATTGTTGCACCGATGGAGTAACAGCTTTTGGTGGGGGCAGTGTCATGGTGTTGGGGGGGGGGCGGCATCTCCCTCACTGGCAAAACAAGGCTTGTCATCATTGAAGGCCATCTCAATGCAGTGAGATATCGGGATGAGATTCTGCAGCCAGTGGCGATCCCATATCCCCACAATCTGAGACCTAACTTCATCCTCCAAGATGACAACGCTCGCCCCCACAGAGCCAGGGTTATCACAGACTACCTCCACAATGTGGGAGGAGAGAGAATGGAACGGCCTGCCAAGAGTCCACACCTCAACCCAATTCAACACTTGTGGGATCAGCTTGGGCGTGCTGTACGTGTTAGAGTGACCAACACAACCTCGTTGGCTGACCTGCAACCAATCCTGGTTGAGGAATGGAACGCCATCCCACAGCAACGTGTGACCAGGTTGGTGATCAGCATGAGGAGGAGGTGCCAGGCTGTTGTGACTGCGTATGGATCTTCCACCTCTACTGAGGCTCCTGACGGTGTATTAAATGAATAAAGTGTAAAATAGCCAATATGTCTTGTTTGTTCCTTGTTACTGATACAGAGTTCAATCATCGTAGGTCATATAGAGGCATCAGTATTAAAGTGAGACTGTTTCATAACCAGTTAAAACACACACACATCAAAGCACATACACACATTTAAAATGACTGATGATCCGATCAAAGATTCTATGGACTACTAGTGTCGGTGAAGCTACCTGATCCGTGCACCAGACCCACGTAGACAGTACGTTGAGCCCAAACAGCAGACCTGGCCAGGGTAAGTCCCCCGACACGGGGTCTCTGAGCATGTGGAAGGCGTCACTACGAGGCAGGTGGCAGGTGGTGTTGGCGACCGTCACCGAGGGAACAGCTGACATATAACCATCAACAAGGCCGTTGTGTGCGCACGCACGCACGCACGCACGCACGCACGCACGCACGCACGCACGCACGCACGCACGCACGCACGCACGCACGCACGCACGCACGCACACACACACACACACACACACACACACACACACACACACACACTTTACTTTAGAACTAGAACACTATGGGCACAACACATGCCCATAGATATATATATAGATATATATGGGCACATGTGTGTCCTACCTATGAACATTAGAGAAAAGGCTCCCCCCACCATGATCACAGTCTGGAGCACATCAGTGTAGATCACTGCTGCCAAACCACCTACAGAGACACACACACATAAAAAAAAATAAAAGAAATATGCTCAGATCATAACATGGCAAACTCATACCCAACAGGCAACAACAGCTGTTAGTGTGTCAGTGTGCTGACTTGACTATGCCTTGCCCCAAACTGCATGTGATTATCATAAAGTGGGCATGTCTGTAAAGGGGAGACTCGTGGGTACCCATAGAACCCATTTTCATTCACATATCTTGAGGTCAGAGGTCAAAGGACCTCTTAGAAAATGGCCAAGCCAGTTTTTCCTCGCCAAAAGGTAGCGTACATTTGGAGCGTTATTTAACCTTCTTCCCGACAAGCTAGTGTGACACGGTTGGTACCGATGGATACCTCAGTTTTTCTAGTTTCATATGATGTCACTCTAGCTTTAAAACTGCAAGTTACGTTAATGCATTAAAGAAATTACTGGCATCAAAACAAATTTGCGTTATTATTGCGTTAACTTTGACAACCTTAATAAAAACATACGTTGTGTCAGAGTATTAGGACAATTCTTTTTTTTACTCTCTATGGAGAGTTTGTTTAGTAAGACCTCATGGTCCCATGGGGGACACTGGAAGGGGAGGGACTTCGCCTCTGTTGCTCACTACTTCCCAAACACATGCATCTTCGCTAAAAACCTTTAAATTTTAGCAATGATCACACTGTAAAACTTTTTCCTATAAAATTACAGTAACTTACAGGAGAAACTGCTGCCAGTATTTTACTTTAAAATTTACAGTATCTCTACTGTATCAAAGAATACAGCAGCTTACTGTAATCAAAGCATACAGTAATTTGCTGTAATTCAAAAATTACAGTAAAATACTGGCAGCAGTTTCGCCAGTAAGGTTACTGTACAATTTACAGTATCTGTACTGTATCGGAGATTGAGATTTGACAGAAACTAACATCCAAATAAAACATTCAAATACTCAAGCCCTTACAAATAAAAATAGTGTGATGAGTTGTGAGTGAGTAAGAGACACAGTGTGTGTGTGTGTTTGTGTGTGTGTGTATCTGAGTGAGTGACGGGCTGAAAACATTTGTACTTTTAAAAGAAACTTTTCTGTTTCAAAATGAAATAGCTTCCCTCGTTAGACTAGACAGAACCATGCTGTTGAACATTACTGTGCGCTGGCTCAATATGGTCAATATTAAACGTAGAAATAATGACAGGTTGGACATTGTAAACAAAATTAAATAAAAAATACAAAAATAGCCCTTACAAATAAAAATAACATTGTGAATGAGTGAGACACAGACATAAAGGGATTGTCAGTAATTGAGTGAGATATGGAGGGTTTGTGTGTGTGCATTTTAACTCTACAGACAGAGTCAGGAATGTGATTGTTAAACTCACACAAAGTCCCACTCGAAATCCATGAGCTCCCGCAGGAGGGTGCATACATGAGGATTCAGGGATGTCACTTTCTTATGGACCATTTTCCCGCTCTTCTTGCTGGTCACCTTTCCCTGTCGTGCCTTTGTCCCTCTCTCTGGGTTGATCCCGACACAGCTTCTACAAGGCACAGCAAGGTAAAACAAAAAGACACAAATGTGAATCAAACCACCTTTTACCTAATATTAGACCGCTAAATATTGTAGTATAAATAATACCTGATTTATTATAAGTCCCCAAATCGTTCTTTTTCATGCTTTATGTTTGTAATGCATATTAGAGTAGATACACGAGGACATGGTGAAATATTTCTTGCTAATATAGTTTACTTGCCTGATGTTTTATGAGTGTCAAACCTTTGGAATATGCATATAACATTGAGTATTTTTGGTAACTTAATGACTCTTTGATATTTATGTACATATGTACTAGGGCTGGGCGATATGACGATATATATCGTCAAACGATATAAGAAATGTCTATGTTTAGATTTTTTTTTCTATATTGTTTCTATTGTGATGTCAAAAAACAAGTGGCTGAACTGTTTTACTACAATATTTATGTCATTTGTACGACTCTTTACGTCCCTAGCATGTGGGTGAAGTTTGTCTTCAGGGCTTTCTGCCAGAAATATTCTAAGTTTTAGGCAACAAACAAACTTGGTTAGTAGTATTTTGGGTTAAAATAAACCCTTTCTGGCAGAAAGCCCTGAAGGCAAACTTCTCCCATGAGCGAGCCGGGCGGAGTTGTAGCGAACAGCTGTTTTACTTTGAGAGGGCACAACATGCAGAAACTGTCTCAGACTCAGCCCAACCAAAACAAGAAGAGCTCGTTAGAACGTCAGACACAGACCCGAAAACAATCTTCTGCAAAGTATACCACAAGCAAAGTTGTAGTGCAGGCTATCTGTTGTCCGTAAAGTTCTGTATAAAATGATCAAATACTCAGTACATTTCATTTGTCAAGTATTTAATTCACACAGGAGTATACGAAAATAGACTTTACCATGTGCTTATTTCATATGGACTTTTTATTTATTGAATTACCAGAACATGTGCTATATTGTGATATATATCTTTATCGAGATATGAAATGACCTTTATCAGGGTAGAAGATTTTGTCCATATCGCCCAGCCCTAATAAGTGCATGTCTTTATTACATTTGCAGTGTTTCGCCATGTGCCGTTTTCAGTGCTGCAGTACATGCTATTTGTCCACTAGAGGGCTCTGTTGACCACAGAATTGCTCAATCTGGCTAAGCCGGCAATTGAGTTTAAGTGTATTTCTACTGATTATAATATTGATAAAACAAATTTATTTCATATATAAACCAGAATGCCTACATTTAACTTAACCAGTCTATTGTATTTAATTATTCAAGACTAATAACAATGGGTTATTAATAATTAATATATATTTTAGAACCACACATACACACCCAAACGTCCAAGTGATCATTTAAGCTTATTTTGGAATGAACTCTCCATACCATACTCTCTGATCGTATGTCTATCACACATAGATAGTAAGGCCCAAACATCTGACACAAATGACTATATGGAATTCAAACTTACCTCTGTATTAATTCAAGTGTGCAGGCAGCGTGATCCTGATATTGGAGGTTGAAGTTGTAGTAGGATGTGAAGACAACAGCAAGCCCCAACGCAAACAATGCCTCTTCACACACGACCTGACCCTCGATGCTTACCATCCAGCGCTGGTCGGAAATCATTGGACCTGAAACACAATGCAAAAAGCTTTAGGCTGAAAACCAAATTGACCATTTGACGAATTATCAAGTGGCCACTTACCGCTTTATTGTTTTTGTATGGTATTGGCATTTCCAACTGATATTTGAAAACCTTTCTAAAAAAATGTAAGCCTCTGCTAGATATCAGGAATTCTTGATGCAGGATGTGAGATGCTACTCATCTACTGCACTGCTCTTTGATGTATCCAGGTAGCCATTTACATACTTGGGACACCATCGCGTGGTTGGGTCGGTTGCAGTGAAGGAGAAATCAAGTAAAAAAGTTAATACAAATAAAATAAAATCTACAAAGGGAGGGAGAATATCAAACGAACCATTTACACATTTACAAGCTATAGGAACACCCTAATCCAGACGGAGAGTGAGAGAAAAGCTCAAACAAACTATTTACATATCAGAGAAGAATCAGAGAAATTATTATTCCGTAGCTTACTGTGTATGTATTATAGAGTCAACTATTTATTAACCATCTAAATCTATGTATTTATTTATCCATTTCTGTATGCACAACTGTTTATGAATCAGTATTTATTTATAAGAATGTAAAGGTGTGTGTATTATATACAATATAGAAGACATAACCATAGAAACTCACTACAACTGAACTCCAACTCCAGCGGCAAGCAGCGTCTTCCTGCCTGCTCCACACCTTCTGACTGCCTGCTGACAGGCTCAATAGAAATACTCTGCATATGTGCACTAGTACAGTGTAAGTAGAAACGTGGGGCTTAGTGCTTACCTAGAGCGATCAACCGAGGGCTATTAGGAAGGGTGAGGGATGTCTTCACAGTCGCCGCTGTGTCTGACACCTATATAGGAGACAAAAAAGGCATTGCATTTCTAAGTTAATGTTAATACAATTAAACAATGCTTTAACTATAGTTGTCATCAATTTTCCTTTTAAAGAAATTATTTTAAAAATCACACTGAGCTCCACTCATTGCATTTCAATAATTTCAATGTCTTAATCAGTTATACTCACACCTGCCTGCAAGATGAGGGCATCTCTCCTCTCTTGGAAGTGTGCCATCAGTAGATCCAGAATGTAGGGGAACGTGATACCGTTTTCTTGGGAGAAGATCTTCTTCACTTCATCATTGCTGGGTTTTGCCTTGAAGTATTCTGAGATGATTCTGCCCTGGTCTTCAGGATATGCCTCCATTATTCTCAGGATCTGAATGTCTATGAGCAGTTCAAAGTGTCCACACATGCTCCTTGGCAGAAACAAGTAGGGCCACTGACTTTAAATGGCCTGAAGAGGGGCGGCTGGCGTGGCATTGATCGATTTGCGTTGCAGATAATACGTTTTCTCCATCAAATTGTGTATTTCCCCCCTTCCTGCACCCGCCAAACCTTCATGTTTGAAGATATTTGTCATCTTTTGTCGCAGACCTTCAAGGCTATCTTCAGTTTCTTCAGGTGGTAGCTCTGGCTGCCATCTTGTGCACCCATAGCTGTCTGATGGTTCCGGGCTGGGATAGCCCCTGTGGCATCCTTTGATGCTCTGTGTCAAGCAAGGGTGTTGTTCCTGTTCAAGTGCTCTACACGTACTTTAACCTGGCTCAAAGTGATTCATAACCTCTACCAATCATTGTCTTGCCATCGTCCATGGTATCGGCAAAGGATTGTGGGTATTCTCTTATCACATTTCTGGTGATGATGAGGCATTGTGGCCTAGTAGGGTTAGCTCCGTGCTTTCTCATTTCATCGACTAGCACTCTCACAACCTGCCGTCTGTCAGATGGCGAGGGCCTCTTACCGCTCATAACCGTAGACAGCAACTCCGGAGGCCAATAACTTTATTTTCTCTTCTGGAAGACTCGGGACTGTGGCCTGGATGATCTCCAAGATCCGTGCACCAGCGTCGTCAGACATTACGCTAAGGATGGGACAGAATGATGCAATGCAATTACAGACAAGCCCAGCATACTGTATTCCTGCAAAGGGTAATAGTCTGCCAGCTCTCCATGTTCAATACAAAAGTATTGTGCTGTTGTATTCTCTTTTATTTCAAAATGGTAATTCGGGTGGGGTGCCCTTTACCCTCCCGTCCAACTGGGAGCCCCCTTGGGAGCTATTGGACGGCAGGGTGAAGGCCCTCATCCACTCAGATATACAATATCTTAATTCTTATGGAGCTCTTCCGGAAAGAGTGGATCCTCTCTCTGGAGGATAAAAAATCCATCCAGAAATTACAAGAAAATCCAAATATAGTCATCAAACCGGCGGATAAGGGGTCAAAAAGAGTCATTATGGATAAACAACAATGTACCATAGAAGTCAACAGGCAACTTAATAACCATAAATATTATAAACCCATCCAGGGGACTTTCCAAACACAAAAACCCACCACAATCACGTGTACGCGGCATTATACAACAACTTTACCATAAAAAAAATGCTGACGGCTAAAAAACACGATTTTCTATTTGGACCCAACAACCCACGTGATAGACACTGTTTTACCTCCTCCCTAAAATCCATAAAGATCCACATACCTGGACGGTTCCCCACGTGGTTCACCCTGGTAGACCTATAGGCTCTGATTGTAGCAGCGCCACCTACAATATTGCAATTTACATAGACTCCTTTCTTGGTCCCCCCTCCTGCCGGCACAGCCGGTGTGCACGGAGCAGCGGCGCCAGGTAGACCCCCGCAGCAGAGCCCTACAGCAAAAGCTCTACCGGAGAGGCCAGACACACCACCACTCAACGGTACAGATCAGAGTCAGCGCTCTGCACATGTTGACCGTAATCTTTCTTGTAAAATGTCCGGTGTAATCAGTAACACCGGTGTTGTCACAAGTTTATTAACCGGTATATATATATATATATATATATATATATACATATATATATATATATACTGTATATATATGTACTTATTTATTATATTATGACCAATTTGTCATAACCCAGACTACTAAAGTATATATATGGAGTCGATTTTCTATTAACTTTAATTTTTGGACTGATAGTGGTTGATAAAGTCAAATAATACGGCATCAGAGGTAAAATCATTGCTTTCCCGTCGGGTCAGTGTTACAGGAACTCTTAGCCCGACAGTTAGCCTGCCCTGGACCAGGTTAGTTTCCCAGCATCAGTTGCCTGAGCTTGAACTATGTTGAATATGCTTGATGGAACTGGATCAACAGAAGCAGACAAAAACAATAATGGGTACATATCCGTAATAAATCATTCTCAATTCAAGGCTCACATACTCTTTTTTTGGTGCTTTTGACCATATCTATGGCTCGGGCGTGTAGCCTTATTGCATGGAGCAGATTAATGACCAATCATTAATTAAAAGCAAAATATGTATCTATAATTAATAAATCAAAGTAATTAATCATAAACCCCTGAATTGTTGCAAAAGGTGAAGGAGAGTGATGACACTCAGCTACAGCTTTCATACACAATTAGTTTTAATATCAGAATGCAACTTTATATTCAATTAAATTATTCAATTTAGAACGCCACCCAATTTAGGAAAAACCTCAAACTTTGATATTAATCAGTTAAATCTCATAATCTCAGGGATACTAGTGTTCTTCGGGATAGAGTGCAGTCATTGCAGTTGTTTTATATACACACACACATCAAATAACCAACTGTTTATTTAAATAACTACATGACTAAACTACTAACAGAAAATAAGTGAATAAATGATCAAACAAAAGGAAAAAGGAATAGAATGATAAAGGATGAATGAAGAGATACAGTGAATACAACGATGAACATAACTCATTACATATTACTCCTCCCATGTAATAAACTATATTGATTCTTTTAGTTAAATTTATTTCACAGGATTGATAGTAATTAATTCGATCACATAATTAATTCTTCCCTATTTGACATCTGGGCTTTATCTGCTGCAGAACTGTACCAAACACCTGTATGATATAAACCACTGAATAAAACCTGATCAACTGAATTAAAATGAATTAACCAATTACACAACATAGATAAACCTTGTTATCATAACATTTAGGTATACAAACACTACAACAGACAGGCCTATATATGTAGATATACAGTATATGTGCACTAATTATACAGTAAATGAAGGGATATGATTGATCTCAACATGTGGCACAGATCTGTCTAGATGAGAGCAAGAGGCAAAAGGGAAGGGGTCGCTCCCATGAAGCAGACAAGTCAATGAGACTGGGCCTCAGATGGAATACAAGTTACTAACAGTACAGTTAGAATTCAACTTAGACAACATAAAACACATGAACACACATGTAACAGTAATATAGGGTCAATTTGTGTATGGTTCACAAACAATGCTAAAAGGTGTAATACACTTTAAGTAGATTAAAAGCATATATTAAAAATATAGGACTAACTGAGGCATTAGTGTGCACCTGAATTTCTGATTTACATCTCCAGGGACCTTTAATATGCATATATAGAAATAACATGTCTGTAGGATGGCAAGATCTAACCAAGTAATTAATAGAAAGGGAAGGTTTTGATCTACAACCTTTAGTCAGTGTAACTTCTTTGGGCTTAATTTGTTATTTTTGCAAGAACAACTTGTTTGCTTATTAGCATGAGTACTTGAGTTATATAAATTGAAAATGACTGACATAGATAAACTAAAACAGTTCAGCATCACAGATGTGGATTTGACCTCTAACAGGAATGTCTAATCTAAGAAATGAAGGGTCCACAGATGAACAAGGGGAGGGATTAGAGACCGGCTCAGCATTTCTATTAAAGTACAGGTGAATTTGCATGAAACATCAGTTTCATTTAGTCTTCTTCACAGTTTGGATGTGTCTCTGTTTATGTGACTGTGTGTGAGCCACCCAAAGGAATGCAATGCAGGTCGTAAACCGAGGAGGAGGAGGTCATAAAACCTACTTTGGATATTCATATTGTTTCTCCAGTTCTGCTTGAGAGCTCCAACCTGTACAACAAACATTGGTTCTTTTCAGATGATTAGTTAAACGTAGCATATTAACTAATGTACATACTAATGGCAGAATTAGTTTCATTCTGATTCTCATCAGTTCATTGTGTCTTACTGGTTGGTCTTCACCGCTTCTCTGAGTCTTTGGGAAGAACCAGATGTCAGGGCCTTTAACCCATAATTCAATAAACAGCTCAAATGGTCAGGATGGGTACTAACAGCCCGGAACACACCAGGAACGTCAGGAGCGCGTGGCGGCTGAATTACCTATTGTTTTTTATTTCGGCGTCCGTGTTAACAGGTTAGAGTAGCCACAATGCCCGTGTGAGCTCTTCTAAAGAGTAGAGGTCTCGCCTATTTTTGACGCGTGCCGCACGCGTCTCACAGCAACAACAAACATTGAAAGTGATCTATTGACTCTATATTGACATCATACCAGCAAGATTACTACAGTTTCGATGTCAAGACATCTGTAGAATATGTCACAGACAGTGAAGGTGATCTATTGACTGTATATTAACATCATACCCGCTACATTACTACAGTTTCGATGTCTATCTGTAGAATATGTTACGGAGATGAAAAAAAGAAAAAAAGTATTTTTAAATCAACACTTCCTGTTTTCATTTCAAAATAAAAGCCTTCAAGTGTTTTTTCTGTGGACAGAAATCCTTCATTTGTTAACACAATGCTTTTATTCTGAAATATGAGCAGTCAGTGCTGTGGAACTTGCAGTGACTTGGAGAGCTCCATGAAATGATAAAGTATGGGGTTTAAATCAACGCTTCCTGCTTTCATTTAGAAATAAAAGCCCTCAAGCGTTTTTTCTGTGGACAGAATTCCTTCATTTGTTAACACAAGGCTTTTATTCTGAAATATGTGCCGGACAGTGTTTTTAGAACATGAAGGAATATAGTACGGAGTTTTAATTGTGGATTATTGCTATTATTTACAAATAACCACACGTTTCTTAACCTTTCTTGGTCTAAAATAAATATAAATTATATTTATAATGAAATGAAATGGCCATTAAAATGCAAACTCTATGTAGAAAGAAAGGGTTGACAACAGCAGCAGAAACGCTGCAGACACACAGCTCAAATGCAGCTGGTGTGAACGCCCGACGCGTGTATCACGCAGCCGCCACGCGCTCCTGACGTTCCTGGTGTGTTCAGGCTGTAAGTCGTGTGGTTGTTTCTCCTCTGTGAGCTTAATCAGGCTGGTTGTAAATTAGGAATCTCACCACTTAGTGTCCTGAGAGGTCCGGTAAAGTTTCTGGTAAAGTTTAACTGACTGAGTCAGTTAATTTGGAAAGTTGTAGGATGCTCAAGCAGCTGTCCCTGATATCCATGTTCTGCACTAGTCCTTGTTTCCCTGAATCTCTATAACAGAGCTGTGATCCATAGTCACAAAGGATGCATTCATGGGAAATACGTCAGGTTGAAACAAACCACAATTTTCCTTTAAGATTTTTAAAATTCAGCCTCATAACGGAGTCCCACTGGGAAGTTTCTGGTGGTCCAAGTATGTAGTCATAGCCACGAAATCCGACATGAATTCACTGTTGGTCAGCCTTCAATGTGGAGAGAAGCTCAGAATATAACAACACAGCTATCAGGGCATGGGGAGGAGGCAGAAGGAAACGGTTAGCTAGGCTCTAAAAATGTGTGAAGATGTGTGTGGACTTTAAGGCTATCAGACCGAGAAAGAGTTTTACCACATTGGTCACACCAGTACGGTTTCTCTCCATTGTGAATGTGTTGATGTGTTTTTAGGTTGCCGGATCGTGTGAAAGCTGCCCCACATTCATCACAGCTGTAGGGTTTCTCTCCAGTGTGCATGCGTTGATGTGTTTTTAGGGTACCTGATGTAGTGAAAGCTGCTCCACATACATCACAGTTGTAGGGTTTCTCTCCAGTGTGAATGCGTTGGTGGACTCTAAGGCTACTCCCCTTAGTTAAAGTTTTCCCACATTGGTCACAGCTGTGTAGTTTCTCTCCAGTGTGAATGCGTTGATGTGTTTTTAGTTCACCTGATGTTGTGAAGGCTGACCCACATACATCACAGTTGTAGGGTTTCTCTCCAGTGTGAATGCGTTGATGTGTTTTTAGGGTACCTGATGTAGTGAAAGCTGCTCCACATACATCACAGTTGTAGGGTTTCTCTCCAGTGTGAATTCGTTGGTGGACTCTGAGGCTACTCCCCTTAGTGAAAGTTTTCCCACATTTCTCACAGCTGTGTAGTTTCTCTCCAGTGTGAATGCGTTGATGTGTTTTTAGGGTACTTGATGTTGTGAAAGCTGCTCCACATACATCACAGTTGTAGGGTTTCTCTCCAGTGTGAATGCGTTGGTGGACTCTGAGGCTACTCCCCTTAGTGAAAGTTTTCCCACATACATCACAGTTGTAGGGTTTCTCTCCAGTGTGAATGCGTTGATGTGTTTTTAAGGTACCTGATGTAGTGAAAGCTGCTCCACATACATCACAGTTGTAGGGTTTCTCTCCAGTGTGAATGCGTTGGTGGACTCTGAGGCTACTCCCCTTAGTGAAAGCTTTCCCACATACATCACAGTTGTAGGGTTTCTCTCCAGTGTGCATGCGTTGATGTGTTTTTAGGGTACCTGATGTAGTGAAAGCTGCTCCACATACATCACAGTTGTAGGGTTTCTCTCCAGTGTGACTGCGTTGGTGGACTCTGAGGCTACTCCCCTTAGTGAAAGTTTTCCCACATTTGTCACAGCTGTGTAGTTTCTCTCCAGTGTGAACTCTATGATCAATCAGTCCTCGTCTTCCTCTCTGTTTCTATAGAAACAGACAAACAGCGAGAGAGAGAGAGAGAGAGCTAGTCAGTGAGATGCCATGGTGGAGCGACCCATCTAGAATCATAAAGAACATTTAGAACATGTCTGTGGAAAATAACCCACAATGTTCCAGTAATTCAACAATCATGGGCACCAAGAAACACAAATAAGAAACTTAATAATACATAAAGGAAATATAATTTAAGGCAAATTGATCAACTAAAACAAGAACAACTAGAAGGGAAACTGAGAAAAGAGTGAGTTTGACAGAGGCCTACATAGAAAAGAAAAAGTCTAGACAAAGGGAACAAAGACAAGTTTTGACCTTGTGCTTTATTAAACAGACATTGCCACCACAGTGATTATTTGTGCATACTGTATGTGTTGTGATAACAACCAGCCGTGATCATGTCAGTGCTCGGATTAACTTCTTCACCATTCACCTCATAAGTGTAAAGTAGTCTTTAAATACTGACATTTTGAGTGAACAACCCTTTTTGAGACTTTATCAACGGTTCAGTTATTGGTCCCTGATCCCAGGGTGGTACCCCGTTATTATTAATGCTTATTAATGTCATTATTACCAATAATTGTATTTATATTAATTACCTTTAATATTTGCTAATAACCTAACCTGGTTCTACCTAATCCCAACACATCGGTGCCCCGTGTGAGGCTATCTAATACCAGATTTATTGCAATATTTATATTGTTTGCATTATTAATTTTTTCGGAAATTTAGATTTTTGAAAATTAATTTGCACACAATTTGCCAAGCATATAGTCAGTTGTGGTTTGTGGATTGCTTCAGTGTGTACTAGTGGTTAGTTCTTTTCCTTTCCTTTCTGCTTCAAATAGCAATTTGGCTTGCTGTTTGGTTTTGAAATACCTAAAACACTAACATAGCTATTACTCACCAGACGGGCTGAAGTCACCTCATTAACATCCTGATAGGATAAGAGTAACAACAGCCTTCAACACTTCAGGTCGAAGCCTCTCACCTGTGCATTTACAGCAGCTTCCATTAAAACAAAGACCACAGGGGTTGCCTTTTACTAGCTAAGTAAAATGAGTATCGAAGAGGCCCGGTGAGTCAGGAGCCGATTTCCCCAGGAGCCTCCTCAAGCTCTCCTCACAGGATAGAGAGAACCTTAATAGCTTTTATGCTACCACTTAGGATATTAAGCTGGCAGAGCAAGTGGATTATATCAACCAGCCGACCGGGAAACCACAGAGCACCATCCCGGATGTGCTCAGTCAAATAGTCCTGTATGATCGCAAAGCACAGAGCATCGGACACAGCTCGCTCAGCTGCAGAACAGCCACCAAGCGGCGGAGTAGGAGGTTTTGGCCAGCCAATTTGAGATCTTCAGAGCATGGGAAGATCATGCCCGGTCAGGCGAGGAGACTGACATTCTGTATGAACAGCTTCAGGTTGCCGAGCGAAAAGCAGAGTCCAGGCAAGAAAGAGCTCAGGACGGCCAGGTAAGTACAGCTGCTGACGTGTTTGTCGAAGAGTCACCTAACACTGACACTGTGACGGGTTCTGTTTCTGGCCCATTCGACCTAGCCGGACCTCCTCCAACCTTATCACCCTCGACAGCTACCGGGCACCAGTAACGGCCCACCCAGTGGACACAGGTTCCTTACCTTTCAGAAGTGCATCCCAATCCATCCTGAGCCGCACCACCTTGCAGTTTGACCGGACGCCATCCCCACCCTGGAAGGTCGGGATTATTCTCAAAGCATGAGTGGCTCTAGGCCCTCATATACTGACGTACGGTACACCCCGCATAGCTCGTGGCCTCACCGTGACCGGACTCTGTCCCCTTTGTGAAGGGGGAACAGTTGCCCTTGTTGTTATGGCGACCCAAGCGACTTTGGAGTTTCGGATGACTCAGGCGGTGCGTACCCGCCCTGAGAACAAGGCCTGCATAACAGTCAGATCGAGACCATTGTAAGAGATATAGAGCGCTTTGACCCAAGCAGTCGAGCGCTGCCCCCTTGACTTACCTCATGCTTCGTCAAGTGAGAAGCTTAAGTTTAAGCTGGAAGAATACGACTAGAAATGTCCATCGCTTCATGGAAACACTCTCACCAGAGACCTAAGATTGCTACTCATTACTCTCTGTCAAGCCCTGCGAGAAAAGTATTTGTCGTACAAAGACTAAGCTTCTGCCACTGTCTGCGCTTTCACTGTCATGGACAAAAGCATGAACCTCTGAGAGATTATTACAGGGACACAATGTCCCGGGTCTGGAGTAGGATTCAGATTCAGACAACTTTATTGATCCCAAGAAGGGCAATTCAATTTACAGTTTACTCAGCTACCACAGCTTAGGAACATACTTTTAAGTCTTTGTTCCTGCACAACCTCCATGGAAGTGTGTGTTACGACGTCACTATGCACAGTAGGTCAAACAATCTTAACATACAGGAGATCAGGAAGTATGCGCACATGGCATGGGAAACATATGTGCACCCTGCTATGAGGTACGAGGACAATACCAGAGTCCTGTGGATTCAGACCTCAGAAAGTACCTTGCTTGAAGGCAACGAAAAGCCTTGGGCTAGGATGAATGCCACGGCAACACCACAGGGGGCGCCGACCACCTCGCCAGCAGGGTAGTGGTAGCTAAGGCCACTTCCAGAAACAGACCAGACCAAGGCTACAAAGTACCTTCCCACCAAAAAGAAAGGTTCAGTTTCAGTGTAACCCCAAGCAAGAAGGTAAGTATAGATGTAAGGTCCCAAACCACCCCAGAGGGGAGGATTTGCAAGAACTTGAAAATCTGATCCGAAGATGCTTTAAGGAAGGGGTACAACAGTTTGGAATGGCCGGTCAACCTCCAGTGCTGCCACACTCTCCAAAGAAGCCCGACGTCAGTCCTCCGTCAACATGACCGGTGACTTTCACTGCTACGGTTTACTTCGTAAGCTGGGGAAGGGAACTAAGGGAGCCCACAACACTTCCTGAGACCGCCACACCTAACGTACCACACCCTTTACCCCTGACCTTCTTGGGCGACCATGTTCGCAAGGGTAACGCCTGACGCATATACACCTCAGTAGTCATAGGGGCCTGTATCAGCACCCTTCCTCTGCTTCTGAAATAAGCTTGGTGTGTTCCAGCAATTAGGCAGAGGTTGCTAGAGCAATGCTCCTCCTCAGTAAGCCGTTGCAAATTGAAACCTGCAACATAAGCATTACCAGCTACACACAGTCGCCCATCACAAAACGCGCTTGGGTTGGCATCACTCTTGAGGAGATAACTCTCTAGCATCCCATTTACATTTGTACTCTTGATACAAAACTCTTGCTCGTCGGTCAGGACCTCTTAGATCGACTGGCCCCTCTCATTGACCGCCACCGTGGACACATTTAGGCTCAGGTTGATGTCACGAAGCCACTTGGTCCTGCAGGCAGCTGGCCAGTCCCAGATGGACAAGTCGTTGTCATCCAGGGGTGCAGAGGACCCCTACCGATGCTCATGCCTCTCCCAGAGACTGATCCTGGCTCTGACCTGTCCATGCCACCCACTAGCCTGCAGCCGCCTCGGGTTGGCAAACCAAACTCGTTTCATGATCACAGGTCTTTTGTTTGCTCGCTGAAAAACACAAATTAGGCGCTGTACAGCCCACGTGTGGTCAGAGGCGTGCACCTCAATGGCACTGTGATCACAAACATGCTCCTAGCACTCTGGTCCCAGAGGTCCGCTGTCAGCCAAGACCTGTACCATGATTGGTGTCAACAGAATCCTCCACCAGCCTTCGCACAGCGAAGCCACAGCCTTCTTTCTGCGGAATTACCGCAGACTCTCTGACAACTGGAGTATGTGCCCTTCCCGTACAGATTGGGAAGGAACAGGTCATGCATTTTGTGAGTGTAGTTCCTCAACTCCACCCCCTGGTCTTCATAGAAGCGGACCTTCTTGTCAGGATTGGCGCCGAGCTGGACACAGTCAACAAGGTTCTGTGGTCCCAGGCTAGCGCCGAAAGTCATTCCCTGACCACTGAACTAGCTACGTCCGACGTGATTCAGGGGTGGACTTGGACTGAAATCCAGCCCGGGACTTTGAGATGGAGAGGGTCTTTATGTGAGCGCGCACCTAAGGGCATTTTTTGGCAGTTTTAACACTAATACAGCCACCCCAGCTGCCACCTCAGTATATATTTATAAAAAAGTTGTGCTGGTCGGAAATTCGCAAGAGCGAAACTCCAATGACAAGTGAATGCAGCAGCAGCGCCGTTTTCTATCGGCCCCGGCAGCTTTCTGCACAGATTATCCCGGTCCCGGCCGCACACGACTGCTCATGACTTTTTTTCCTCCTAAATGTGTGTGTAGGGTTGCCAACTTCCACTAGTAGAAATATAGAACGGCTGCTGATGGATGGTGGCGGGTTGTTTTGTGTTCAGTAATAGTTACTTGTGTTACTAAGGCTATAACTAAAAATTCATTCTGCTTCTGATTTTTGGGTGTGCCAGCTGCCTCTCTGGGTGGCAAAGGCACACCCTGGCACACCCGTGGCTACACCATAGCTCTTGAGGCCTCAGTAGGCTACATAACTACAGTACATTGTGCACAGAAACCTGCAGGTAAATGTCTGTCTGGCCTTGAATGAGGTGTCTCAACATTTAGGAAAATACACTTTTATTGATCATGATAAATTAACTGTTGTCTTATCAAACAGTGTTAATTTACTTAAATGCAATGACATTTTCAATGATAAAATAACTTACATTTATGACGTTTCTTTAAGGGAATGCGATCATAATAACATATAATGTTAATATCTCTGAGGGAATCTGTCAAAATTGTTTTATAGATCGACAGCTTTTGTGTGTCATGGTGGCCCTAATGCATGAAGAAGAAAACAATCGGTGCATGTTCTCATGTCCTCCTGCCAATTTCAAGTTTCCAATACAGATTTGTTGTTCACAATGTGGCATTATCAAGAACTCCTAGCAAGCATGTTGGTGCTGTGGGAACCAACGCACGGGCATCCATCACAGGGACGTCCCACATCAACATACATGGACGAACTGACGAGAGATGCTGGAAAGCCCATTTGAGGACAAACAGCACTACTGGACTCATCATGACACATTTTGTTAGATAAAAAACGTGTGGGGGAAGCCTCTGATGACAGAGGAAATGTGCTGCTTTAATGACACGAGTCAGTGCTGCCTACTAACCCAGAGTTTAAGCGCTGCTCCGGTTATGGCGGTCATGCTCGCTGCCCAAGCTCCAAATATTCCCTGTTGATTAATATGCCTATAGTTTGCTGTCTGTAACGTTACTGTGCGACACTCAGGTGAAGTTGCAGGACTGTTTTCCCTTCAGCGAATGATAATCCTGAATCAGTGATCAGCATTGCTTGCTTCATTGTTGACATCTAACCGCTGCATGTTGTTATAATCGTTGTGCTGACATCAGGTAAGTGAAAAGATTCTTGTTTATATGCTTTACTCACAGGGGTGTGAATTGACCTGGATATGAAGCGTCTGTAGTGCAAAATAATATAATGTTAGTTTCTAAAGAGATAAGACAGAGCCCTCTCCTCTCCTATAAAACATTCTTCAGCGGCGGTCGTATTTTATCAGCGGTGCTGCTGCTGGCATATAGAGGAAACACTGGTGAGGCTGCAGGTCGTATCCCCGCGGACCCTCCACCGCTTTATTCTTTCTCCCTTTGGCTTTGTTTTGGTTTCGGATATGACATCACGTTACTCAGACTACACAATAAAAGCGGTAACTTCCTTCTACCTGCACAGGTGCCATTTCTCACAGTTTTCAGTTTTGTGGGTAAAAACATAATTTTTATGTTTTTAAACAGTAATTTATTCAGTTATTGACTATTCCTTGTGTCTTTAGTGCCGTTATGAAGCCATGAAGTCATGAACACTGACCTGAACATCGGTGGGATCAGAGGACGAGCCTGCTGCTGGTCTTCTGAGGACCTTGTTGCTCCACTGGTCCGGGTTCTGCTGGTTCTCCTCTATTTCGCGCTTGTAGTGCTCCTGGTCCTGGTCTCTGTTTCAGAAAGTGTGATTAGTGTTTTATTTCCTCATTCATTCAGGCCGTATCGAAGGTTTACTGTGTGTCAGATATTAGTTTGTTACTCTGGACTGTCTAAAGTGACTCTTTTATGTGCTGTCAGTCATTTCTTTGAACATTCAAATATCACACAGCATCAAGTGGCCCTCAGCTCAGAATCAAACCTCTGCATGTCCTTCTTCTTTATAACACTGTGACTCTGAACACAGACATCTGTCAGTCTGTTAGAGCAGCTCCACTAAAATGTTTATTGCTCATAATGTGTAATCTCAGTTTAAACAGTAAAGATCAGTATGAAGCTCAGACACGTAGGATCAATGAATAATGATCTCTATCTGGTCTCACTGATGGAACATAACTCCTCTAATATTGTAGATGATCTGTTAATATTAATATCTGTTAATAGTGAGCAGGATGGTGGTGCAGCTGCAGAATGGAGTTATAAAGAGACTTTTTTAAATAGGCTGCGTATAGTCTGAACGGCTTTTAACAGCATTTCACTGACTGTCTTTAAATTGACGACATTTGTTGAAGTAGCTGAAATAAAGTCACTGAATGCTGAATAAATGTTTACTATTTAAAATTTACTCTATTGAACCTTTAAATCACCAAACACATTATTACTGGATCAGACTGGGAGCTTACTGTCAAGTCACATTAAAGCTGAATAAATCTATCTAAATGTAATGTAGGCTACAGTCTAATACAGTCACATTCACCACTTTATCATCCATTAAGGAAATGTCAGTCTGCTAAAAGATGAGTTCATGGACAACACTGAATTAAACTTTATTGTGTTATTGACACTTTTTAAAGAGACATGTGCACAGTCAGCATATACATGCATTAATATCTCTACGTGGACTGGATTCAGATGGAGGCTCTGCCTCTTATTTACCTGTTACCATGGTGAATCGTAGTATCAGAGCTCCATTGATGACGGCTGTTTTCATCCTCACATCTGATTGAACAAACTCTGATCAGCTGTTCTGGAACCGAAAACTTTTCCATCTCAGAGTTTGTTAAAGCTGCTTTCTGAAACGGGCTCCTGGTCCTGGTCTCTGAGATCCAGCAGGTCTCCACTCTGACTGCTGGACTCTGTTGTCCTGGACTCACACAGAGATATTCAGGTCCTGCTGTCTCCTCTGGTTTTACTCTCATCCACGTAATGCTGATAACATGGTCCATGTTAGCGTGAAAACAGCTGCAGCTCTTCTCTTGAGGAATGCTCTGGTTTCCATGGAAACTATCAAAGGTCACACAGAAAATCCTCAATGTGTGTGATCTGGTTAAAGAGACAGTTCACAGAGACAGGTTTGGACCAACTGTTTGGAGAAACACACTTCCTGTTTTACAAATGTTGAGGATGATTGTAGAAACGAAGCAAAGCGACTGAGACAAACTGAGAAACTCCTCTCAAACTGGACTAAAACACAAAGGAACCGGAAGTCCAATAAGATAACAGGAGCACACATTAAAGTGAGCTAAGGCTAACGCTAGCAGTTAGCCACACAGCAGCTAGCCGAAGCTAACAGGCTAACTAGCTGCGTGCTAACGCGATATTCAAGTTGATTTCCGGCTCAAAGAAACATTCTTAAAGTGTTTACCTGAGTGTGTGCGGGTTCACCTGCAGCTCTGCGCCTCTAAACGGATCAAATCTGCTCGTCAGCTAACGCAACAACTATCCCGCCGCCAGTCAGAGATCACAACTAGACAACCACACTTCCGGTTCAAGTACTTCCGGTCCGGTTTTTCACCTTAAAGTGAAAGAATGTCGCCACCTGGAGGTCAGGAGGGAAACTACAGGTACACATAGGATTTTACTAATCAACGTTATTATATTCAGTGTTGGAATGTAACTAAGTACATTTAGTACTTTAGTACTGTACTTAATTCAAGCTCCTTTTCTTCAGTATTTCCATTTCCTGCTACTTCCTACTTCTCCTCCACGACATCTCAGAGGGAAATATTGTACTTTTTACTCCACTACATTTATCTGACAGCTTTAGTTCCTTTACAGATGACAGTTTGTCATCCCCTTCCTGTCCAGTGAAAACCACGTATCTCCAGATGTGTTGATGTTGAATGTTTGTGGTAAATCTGTTTTATAGGACTAGTTGTTGGAATCCCTTAAGTTGCACACCCATGGGCCTGCTGCCTAGACTCATTAGGGTGGTCAAGGGAGCGATGGCATCTTCTGGGTTATCAAGTGCGTGCCCTCTTTCCTCTGTGTTTCGCTGATAGGCCCAAGACACCTCCAGAGGGTTCGGCAGTGATTCACGGCATCCCAGGTTCACCCAATGATATATATATTTATATATATATATATATATATATATATATATATATATATATATATATTTATATATATTTATTTATTATATTATGACCAATTTGTCATAACCCAGACTACTGAAGTATATATATGTAGTCAATTTTCTATGAACTTAATAAAGTCAAATAATACGGCATCAGAGGTAAAATCATTGCTTTCCTGTCGGGTCAGTGTTACAGGAACTCTTAGCCCGACAGTTAGCCTGCCCCGGACCAGGTTAATTTCCCAGCATCAGTTGCCATAGTAACTGAGCTTGAAACCTTATATTCAATTAAATTATTCAATTTAGAACGCCACCCAATTTAGGAAAAACAGGGAAAACCTCAAATGTAATATTAATTAGTTGAATTTCATAATCTCAGGGTTGCTACAGAGTTCTTGAGCATAGTGTACAGTGATTGGAGTTGTTTTATATACACACAAACACATCAAATAACCAAGTTCTTTATAAATTAAGTGTTTATTTGACTAACTACATGACTAAACTACTAACAGAAAATAAGTGAATAAATGATAAAAAAAGGAAAAAGGAATAGAATGATAATGGACGAATGAAGAGATACAGTGAATACAACGATGAACATAACTCGTTACATATTACTCCTCCCATGTAATAAACTACATTGATTTTTTCCGTTAAATTTATTTCACAGGATTGATAGTAATTAATTCGATCACATAATTAATTCTTCCCTATTTGACATCTGGGCTTTATCTGCTGCAGGCCGGTACCAAACACCTATATGATATAAACCACTGAATAAAACCTGATTAACTGAATTAAAATGAATTAATCAATTACACAACATAGATAAACCTTGTTATCATAACATTTAGGTATACAAACACTACAACAGACAGGCCTATATATGTATATATACAGCATATGTGTTAACAACATGACAGTTAGAATTCAACTTAGACAACATAAAACACATGAACACACGTAACAGTAAAAAAGGGTCAATTTGTGTATGGTTCACAAACAACGTTAAAATGTGTAATACACTTTAAGTAGATTAAAAACACATATTCAAAATATAGGACTAACTGAGGCATTAGTGTGCACCTAAATTTCTGTTTTACATCTCTGGGGACAGGTTAGAGCAGCCACATTGCCCGCGTAAGACGCGCGGCGCGGCTGCGTCTGTTCTGGAGAATTGAGGTCTCGCCTATTTTTGAAGATTGCCGCGCGCGTCTCACAGCAACAACAGACAGTGAGAAGTGATCTATTGACTGTATATTAACATCATACCCACTACATTACTACAGTTTCGATGTCCATCTGTAGACTTTTACGGAGATGAAAAAAAGTAAAGACTTTTTAAATCAACACTTCCTTCTTTCATTTCAAAATAAAAGCCCTCAAGCGTTTTTTCTATGGACAGTATTCCTTCACTTATTAACACAAGGCTTTTATTCTGAAATTTCAGCAGTCAGTGCTGTGGAACTTGCAGTGACTTGGAGAGCTCCATGATTTGATAAAGTATGGGGTTTAAATCAACACTTCCTGCTTTCATTTAGAAATAAAAGCCCTTTTTCTATGGACAGAATTCCTTCATTTGTTAACACAAGGCTTTTATTCTGAAATATGTGCCGGACAGTTTTTTTAGAACATGAATGAATATAGTACAGAGTTCTAATTGTGGATTATTACTATTATTTATAAATTACCACACGTTTCTTAACCTTTCTCGGCCTAAAATAAATATAAATGATATTTATAATGAAATGAAATGGCCATTAAAAGGCAAACTCTATGTAGAAAGAAATGGCTGACAGCAGCAGCAGACACGCAGCTGAAATGCAGCTGGTGTAAACGCCCGGCGCATGTATCACGCAGCCATCATGCCACACAGCCGCCACGCACTCCTGACAATCGTTGTGTATTCAGGCTGTAAGTCTTGTGGTTGTTTCTCCTCTGTGAGCTTAATCAGGCTGGTTGTAAATTAAGAATCTCAACAATTAGTGTCTGGGAGGTCAGGTAAAGTTTCTGGTAAAGTTTAACTGACTGAGTCAGTTAATTCGGAAAGTTGTAGGATGCTCGAGCAGCTGTCCATGATATCCATGTTCTGCACTAGTCCTTGTTTCCCTAAATCTCTGTAACAGAGGTGCTGAGTGAAAAGTTAGCGTGACCCATAGAGTCACAAAGGATGCATTCATGGGAAATACGTCATGTTGAAAACAAAACCACAATTAATGGACTTTAAGGCTATCAGACCGAGAAAAAGTTTGACCACATTGGTCACACTAGTGCGGTTTCTCTCCAATGTGAATGCGTTGGTGGACTTTAAGGTGACCAGACCAAGAAAACGTTTTCCCACATTGGTCACAGCTGTACGATTTCTCTCCAGCGTGAATGAGTTGGTGGGCTTTAAGGATACCATTCTGAGAAAAAGTTTTCCCACATTGGTCACACCAGTACGGTTTCTCTGCAGTGTGAATGCGTTGGTGGTCTTTAAGGGAACTATCCCGAGAAAAAGTTTTCCCACATTTGTCACACCAGTACGGTTTCTCTCCGGTGTGAATGCGTTGATGTGTTTTTAGGTTGCTATCCCGAGAAAAAGTTTTCCCACATTGGTCACAGCTGTACGGTTTGTCTCCAGTGTGAATGAGTTGGTGGGCTTTAAGGATACCATTCTGAGAAAAAGTTTTACCACATTGGTCACACCAGTATGGTTTCTCTGCAGTGTGAATGCGTTGGTGGTCTTTAAGGGAACTATCCCGAGAAAAGGTTTTCCCACATTTGTCACACCAGTATGGTTTCTCTCCAGTGTGAGTGCGTTGATGTGTTTTTAGGTTGCTATCTCGAGAAAAAGTTTTCCCACATTGGTCACACCAGTACGGTTTCTCTCCAGTGTGAGTGCGTTGATGTGTTTTTAGGTTGCCTGATCGAGTGAAAGCTGCCCCACATTCACCACAGTTGTAGGGTTTCTCTCCAGTGTGAAAGCGTTGGTGGACTCTGAGAATACTCCCTTTAGCGCAAATCTTCTCACATTGGTCACAGCTGTGTAGTTTCTCTGCAGTGTGAATGCATTGATGTGTTTTTAGGTCACCTGATGTTGTGAAGGCTGACCCACATACATCACACCAGTATGGTTTCTCTCCAGTGTGACTGCGTTGATGTGTTTTTAGGTTGCCGGATCGAGTGAAAGCTGCCCCGCATTCATCACAGCTGTAGGGTTTCTCTCCAGTGTGAATGCGTTGATGTGTTTTTAGGGTACCCGATGTATTGAAAGCTGCTCCACATTCATCACAGTTGTAGGGTTTCTCTCCAGTGTGAATACGTTCATGGACTCTGAGGCTACTGCCCTTAGTGAAAGTTTTCCCACATTGGTCACAGCTGTGTAGTTTCTCTCCAGTGTGAACTCTATGATCAATCAGTCCTCGTCTTCCTCTCTGTTTCTATAGCAACAGAGAGAGAGAGAGAGAGAGAGAGAGAGAGAGAGAGAGAGAGAGAGAGAGAGAGTCAGTCAGTGACATGCCATGGTGGAGCGACCCATCTAGAATCATAAAGAACATTTAGAACATGTCTGTGGAACATAACCCACAATGTTCCAGTAATTCAACAATCATAGGCACCAAGAAACACAAATAAGAAACTTAATAATATATAAAGGAAATATATTTTAAGGTAAATTAATCAACTAAAACAAGAACAACTAGAAGGGAAACAGGATGTCGTTAACAATTGAAATTGAGAAAAGAGTGAGATTAACAGAGGCCTTCATGGAAAAGAAAAAGTCTAGACAAAGGGAACAAAGACAAGAAAGACAAGTTTTGACCTTGTGCTTTATTAAACAGAAATTGCCACCACAGTGTTTATTTGTGCATACTGTATGTGTTGTGATAACAACTGGTCGTGATAGTGTCAGTGCTCGGATTAACTTCTTCACCATTCACCTCATAAGTGTAAAGTAGTCTTTAAATACTGACATTTTGAGTGAACAACCCTTTTTGAGACTTTATCAACGGTTCAGTTATTGGTCCCTGATCCCAGGGTGGTACCCCGTTATTATTAATGCTTATTAATAATTCATTATTACCAATAATTTGATTTACATTAATTATCTTTAATATTTGCTAATAACCTAACCTGGTTCTACCTAATCCCAACACATTGGTGCTCTGTGTGAGACTATCTAATACCAGATTTATTGCAATATTTCTACATAGTAATCCAGAATTATCAAGTTTGCATAAATTTTTCGGAAATTTAGATTTTTGAAAATTAATTTGCACACATTTTGCCAAGCATATAGTCAGTTGTGGTTTGTGGATTGCTTCAGTGTGTACTAGTGGTTAGTTCTTTTCCTTTCTGGTTCAAATAGCAATTTGGCTTGTGTCCAACGACCTAGCCTTGCAGGATGCAGTCGATTACTCTAGCCTGCGAAGGGAGGTACGGGCCAGCCAATTTGAGATCTTCAGAGCATGGGAAGATCGTGCCCAGTCAGGCGAGAAGACTGACATTCTGTATGAACAGCTTCAGGTTGCCGAGCGAAAAGCAAAGTACAGGCAAGAAAGAGCTCAGGATGGCCAGGTAAGTACAGTTGCTGACGTGTTTGTCGAAGAGTCACCTAACACTGACACTGAGACGGGTTCTGTTTCTGGCCCATCTGGCCTAGCCGGACCTCCTCCAACCTCATCACCCTCGACAGCTACCGGGCACCAGTAACGGCCCACCCAGTGGACACAGGTTCCTTTCAGAAGTGCATCCCAATCCATCCTGAGCCGCACCACCTTGCAGTTTGACCGGACGCCATCCCCACCCTGGAAGGCTGGGGATTATTCTCAAAGCATGAGTGGCTCTAGGCCCTCATATACTGACGTACGGTACACCCCGCATAGCTCGTGGCCTCACCGTGACCGGACTCTGTCCCTTTTGTGAAGGGGGAACAGTTGCCCTTGTTGTTATGGCGACCCAAGCGACTTTGAAGTTTCGGATGACTCAGGCGGTCCGTACCCGCCCCGAGAACAAGGCCTGCATAACAGTCAGAATGAGACCATTGTAAGAGATATAGAGCGCTTCAATTTACAGTTTACCCAGCTACCACAGCTTAGGAACATACTTTTAAGTCTGTGTTGACCGGTGACTTTCACTGCTACGGTTTACTTCGTAAGCTGGGGAAGGGAACTAAGGGAGCTCACAATGCTTCCTGAGACCGCCACACCTAACGTACCACACCCTTTACCCCTGACCTTCTTGGGCGACCATGTTCGCAAGGGTAACGCCTGACGCATATACACCTCAGTTGTCATAGGGGCCTGTATCAGCACCCTTCCTCTGCTTCCGAAATAAGCTTGTTGTGTTCCAGCAATTTTGCAGAGGTTGCTAGAGCAATGTTCCTCCTCAGTAAGCTGTTGCAAATTGAAACCTGCAACATAAGCATTACCAGCTACACACAGAATAAGTCGCCCATCACAAAACGCGCTTGGGTTGGCATCACTCTTGAGGAGATAACTCTCTAGCATCCCATTTACATCTGTACTCTTGATACAAAACCCTTGCTCGTCGGTCAGGACCTCTTAGATCGACTATCACCTCTCATTGACTGCCACCGTGGACACATTTGGGCTCAGGTTGATGTCCCGAAGCCACTTGGTCCTGCAGGCAGCTGGCCAGTCCCAGTTGGACAAGTCAGCTTCATCCAGGAGAGCAGAGGACCCCTACCGATGCTCTTGCCTCTCCCAGAGCCCGATCCTGGCTCTGACCTGTCCATGCCACCCACTAGCCCGCAGCCGCCTCAGGTTGGCAAACCAAACTTGTTTCATGATCACAGGTCTTTTGTTTGCTCGCTGAAAAACACAAATTAGGCACTGTACAGCCCGCGTGTGGTCAGAGGCGTGCCCCTCAATGGCACTGTGATCACAAACATGCTCATAGCACTCTGGTCCCAGAGGTCCTCTGTCAGCCAAGACCTGTGCCATGACCGGTGTCAACAGAATCCTCCACCAGCCTTCGCACAGCGAAGCCACAGCCTTCTTTCTGCAGAATTACCGCAGACTCTCTGACAACTGGAGTATGTGCCCTTCCTGTACAGATTGGGAAGAAAAAGGTCATGCATTTTGTGAGTGTAGTTCCTCAACTCCACCCCCTGGTCTTAATAGAAGCGGACTTTCTTGTCAGGCTTGGCGCCCAGCTGGACACAGTCAACAAGGTTCTGTGGTCCCAGGCTAGTGCCGAAAGCCATTCCCTGACCACTGAACCAGCTACGTGCCACCTGATCCAGGGGTGGACTGGGACTGAAATCCAGCCCGGGACTTTGAGATGGAGAGGGTCTTTATGTGAGCGCGCGCCTAAGGGCATTTTTTGGCAGTTTTAACACTAATACAGCCACCCCAGCTGCCACCTCAGTATATATTTATAAAAAGTTGTGCTGGTCGGAAATTCGCAAGAGCGAAACTCCAATGTCAAGTGAGTGCAAGTGAATGCAGCAGCAACAGCGCCGTTTTCTACTGGCCCCAGCAGCTTTCTGCACAGCTACTCCCTGTCCCGGACGCACACAACTGCTCATGACTTTTTTTCCTCCTAAATGTGTGTGTAGGGTTGCCAACTTCCACTAGTAGAAATATAGAACAGCTGCTGATGGATGGTGGCGGGTTGTTTTGTGTTCAGTAATAGTTACTAGTAAAAATTCATTCTGCTTCTGATTTTTGGGTGAGCCAGCAGCCTCTCTGGGTGGCAAAGGCACACCCTGGCACACCCGTGGCTACACCATAGCTCTTGAGGCCTCAGTAGGCTACATAACTACAGTACATTGTGCACAGAAACCTGCAGGTAAATGTCTGTCTGGCCTTGAATGAGGTGTCTCAACATTTAGGAAAATACACTTTTATTGATCATGATAAATTAACTGTTGTCTTATCAAACAGTGTTAATTTACTTAAATGGAATGACATTTTCAATGATAAAATAACTTACATTTATGACGTTTCTTTAAGGGAATGCGATCATAATAATATATAACATTAATATCTCTGAGGTAATCTGTCAAAATTGTCTTAGAGATCAACAGCTTTTGTTTGTCATGGAGGCCCTCATGCATGAAGAAGAAAACAATCGAAGCATGTTCTCATGTCCTCCTGCCAATTTCAAGTTTTCAACACAGATTTGTTGTTCACCATGTGGCATTATCAGCAATCGGCCACTGGAAAGCATTAATGCAGATCTCATGATCGTATATTTTTACTGAATATCGGTCAATATTCATTGGCAGTAAAACTTTATTTAACACTATGATGGTTAAACTGTGTGTGTGTGTGTGTGTGTGTGTGGGTGGGGTTGGTATCCAGCAAGCTCTGCCCTCTGCAGCGTGAGCGCGCATCCATGGCGTGCACGCAGACGAACGTCTTTCAACCGGTAACGGCTGGAGGGAGATGAGCAGCGGTCTGCATGAGACGGGGGCGGCTTCACCCACAGTTGCTTTCCCCGTGCGCTGTCGTTTTTTTCATTCAGAGAAAATGACTTTCCTTTTCCCGTCATGATATCTACTGTATGTGTACGCAGCATCAGCCTCACGTATCCAATCGGAGAGCAGACGGTCTGTGAGGTGAATTATCACGACGAGAGAAAGTAAAAAACTAAACAGAAATTCAACTAAAGTTAGTCTAACCTAGTTTTAAAATGTTGTTCCAGATGTTTTCATGTATGAAAAGAGCCCAAATGAACACTATAGGTGGACTACTGGATTACTATCAGCAGATTATTTAAACAGCGTTTGTAGAGGAATGATTATTGTCCCGAGCTGTTTGATCACTATCAGCTGTTTGATCACTATCAGCTGTTTGATCACTATCAGCTGGTTGATCACTATCAGCTGTTTGATCACTATCAGCTGTTTGATCACTATCAGGGGTTGATCACTATCAGGGGTTGATCTCTGTAATATTGATCTACTGTTTATACTGAAAATGAGGACAGAAGCAGCAGGTTAAACCACTGTTCATTTAACTTTGATAGAAGTTGGTTTATTATATTTTTGGTGAAATATTAAACTGCCTTGTATCTTGAGAACTGAATCAGCAGGTCCTGAAGCTGCACTTTTTATTATTTTCTAATAAAAGCTGTATGTATTTGCCATTAATTGTTGTTTACTTGTTTATATCCATAATTAATTTATCCCTGATTCCCTCACAAGAAAAACTTTGAGGAATCCTGACCTGCTCTGTCCAGTATCACATATTTATTTGACAGTCACACTGACTGAAGTTTTGGCAAAAAAAGTTACTGTATCGATTTCAAATCATTGAATCGTATCGCTCTAGATGAGCCAAATATCGTACTGAATCGTATCGGAACCATGGAAATTGTATCGTTGTAAAAACGTATTGTTACACCCCTAGAAGCATCTGTAACGGAAAATAATATAATGTTAGTTTCTAAAGAGATAAGACGGAACCCTCTCCTCTCCTCTCCTCTCATATAAAACATTCAGCAGCAGCGGTCGTATTTTATCAGCGGTGCTGCTGCTGGCATATAGAGGAAACACTGGTGAGGCTGCAGGTCGTATCCCTGCGGACCCTATCAGCGCTTTCTGCTTTCTACCTTCGGCTTTGTTTTGGTTTTAAACGGATATGACATCACGTTACTCAGACTACACAATAAAAGCGGTAACTTCTTTCTACCTGCACAGGTGTCATTTCTCAAAGTTTTCAGTTTTGTGTCGTTTAAACAGTAATTTATTCAGTTATTGACTCTTCCTTGTGTCTTTAGTGTCGTTATGAAGCCATGAAGTCATGAACACTGACCTGAACATCGGTGGTATCAGAAGATGAGCCTGCTGCTGGTCTTCTGGGGACCTTGTTGCTCCACTGGTCCGGGTTCTCCTCCATTTCGCTCTAGTAGTGCTCCTGGTCCTGGTCTCTGTTTCAGAAAGTATGATTAGTGTTTTATTTCCTCATTCATTCAGGCCGTATCGAAGGTTTACTGTGTGTCAGATATTAGTTTGTTACTTTGGACTGTCTAAAGTGACTCTTTTATGTGCTGTCAGTCATTTCTTTGAACATTCAAATGTCACACAGCATCAAGTGGCCCTCAGCTCAGAATCAAACCTCTGCATGTCCTTCTTCTTTATAACACTGTGACTCTGAACACAGACAGCTGAACGGCTTTTAACAGCATTTCACTGACTGTCTTTAGATTGACGACATTTGTTGAAGTAGCTGAAATAAAGTCACTGAATGCTGAATAAATGTTTACTATTTAAAATTTACTCTATTGAACCTTTAAATCACCAAACACATTATTACTGGATCAGACTGGGAGCTTACTGTCAAGTCACATTAAAGCTGAATAAATCTATCTAAATGTAATGTAGGCTACAGTCTAATACAGTCACATTCACCACTTTATCATCCATTAAGGAAATGTCAGTCTGCTAAAAGATGAGTTCATGGACAACACTGAATTAAACTTTATTGTGTTATTGACACTTTTTAAAGAGACATGTGCACAGTCAGCATATACATGCATTAATATCTCTACGTGGACTGGATTCAGATGGAGGCTCTGCCTCTTATTTACCTGTTACCATGGTGAATTGTAGTATCAGAGCTCCATTGATGACGGCTGTTTTCATCCTCACATCTGATTGAACAAACTCTGATCAGCTGTTCTGGAACCGAAAACTTTTCCATCTCAGAGTTTGTTAAAGCTGCTTTCTGAAACGGGCTCCTGGTCCTGGTCTCTGAGATCCAGCAGGTCTCCACTCTGACTGCTGGACTCTGTTGTCCTGGACTCACACAGAGATATTCAGGTCCTGCTGTCTCCTCTGGTTTTACTCTCATCCACGTAGTGCTGATAACATGGTCCATGTTAGCGTGAAAACAGCTGCAGCTCTTCTCTTGAGGAATGCTCTGGTTTCCATGGAAACTACCAAAGGTCACATAGAAAATCCTCAATGTGTGTGATCTGGTTAAAGAGACAGTTCACAGAGACAGGTTTGGACCAACTGTTTGGAGAAACACACTTCCTGTTTTACACATGTTGAGGATGATTGTAGAAACGAAGCAAAGCGACTGAGACAAACTGAGACTAAAACACAAAGGAACCGGAAATTCTCCACCATCAACCGCCTGCCCCGCCCCATTGCCCCCTCCCCCCACCCTGCCTCTGACCGCTGCACCAAGTTCCGAGATTTCTTCCAGGTTGATGCCATCTACCAACAGCTTCCGGCGCCTCACCCCACTCCTCCACATACACCACCGCCAAAGGTCAATGCTCCCTCCACTGCACCCCTGGCCCAGCCCTTTCTATCCTCCTTCGTCCCTGTGGATGCTCATCAAGTGGCTAAACTAGTCGCCAAGGCTAAGGCCTCTACCTGCTCCCTGGACCCCATGTCCACAGCCCTGATTAAGGCATGTCTGCCCGCCCTGTGCCCTACCACGGTTAACATCATAAACTCCTCCTTGGAAACTGGTACGGTCCCCTCCAGCTTCAAAATGGCCTCCGTCAACCCCAACCTCAAGAAGTCAGGTTTGGATCCTGAGGACCTAAACAGCTACCGGCCGATCTCCAACCTTCCTTTAATCAGTAAAATCCTGGAAAGAGCAGTTGCCGCCCAACTCCATCAGCATATGTCCAACCATGAACTATGAACCCCTACAGTCTGGATTCAGACCTCACCACAGCACAGAGACTGCCCTCATCAAAATCACTAACGACCTCCTCATCGCAGCTGATTCTGGCCACATCTCCATCCTCGTCCTCCTTGACCTCTCTGCAGCTTTTGATACAGTCTGCCACTCCATCCTCCTCAACCGTCTATCTGACCACCTAGGACTCACCGGAACAGCTCTCTCCTTGTTTCAATCATATCTCTCCAATAGAAAACAGTTCATCACCATCAGTGAGTCCAGCTCCTCCCCAGCCCCAGTCAACCAAGGTGTGTCTCAAGGCTCTGTACTTGGACCCCTCCTCTTCATCATCTACATGCTCCCCCTCGGTCAGATCATCCGCCACCATGGTCTCAGTTTCCACTCCTACGCCGACGACACACAGCTCTACCTCAGCACCAAGCCATCCACAAGCCACAAAGCCCTGGACAGGCTCCAGTATGTCCTGAACTAAGCTGCCAGGTTCTCACCTTCACTGGCTTCCAATTAAGTCCCGCATCACCTATAAACATTCTCACATACAAATCCCTCCATGCCCCCCAGTACCTAACCAACCTTCTCCACCCCTACACTCCATCCCGGAAACTACGATCCTCTGACACTGGTCTGCTCTCCACCCCCCACACCCGGCTGAGATCATTCGGCGACAGAGCCTTCAGCGTCGCTCTGGAACGCTCTCCCTCCTGAAATAAGAAATGCTTCATCCCTGGACACTTTCAAAAAACACCTCAAGCACCAGCTGTTCATCAAGGCCTCTGATCTCAGCTGACTGTTCCTACACATCACTCTTTTAATTACAGAGCTATAGTTTCTCCTCTGTGTTATTTATTAGTATGATTATCTGTGCCCCCTTTGTAAAGCGTCCTTGGGTTTCTGAAAGGCGCTATATAAGTCCAATTTATTATTATTAGAGTGAGCTAAGGCTAACGCTAGCAGTTAGCCACACAGCAGCTAGCCGAAGCTAACAGGCTAACTAGCTGCGTGCTAACGCGATATTCAAGTTGATTTCCGGCTCAAAGAAACATTCTTAAAGTGTTTACCTGAGTGTGTGCGGGTTCACCTGCAGCTCTACGCCTCTAAACGGATCAAATCTGCTCGTCAGCTAACGCAACAACTATCCCGCCGCCAGTCAGAGATCACAACTAGACAACCACACTTCCGGTTCAAGTACTTCCGGTCTGATTTTTCACCTTAAAGTGAAAGAATGTCGCCACCTGGAGGTCAGGAGGGAAACTACAGGTACACATAGGATTTTACTAATCAACGTTATTATATTCAGTGTTGGAATGTAACTAAGTACATTTAGTACTTTAGTACTGTACTTAATTCAAGCTCCTTTTCTTCAGTATTTCCATTTCCTGCTACTTCCTACTTCTCCTCCACGACATCTCAGAGGGAAATATTGTACTTTTTACTCCACTACATTTATCTGACAGCTTTAGTTCCTTTACAGATGACAGTTTGTCATCCCCTTCCTGTCCAGTGAAAACCACGTATCTCCAGATGTGTTGATGTTGAATGTTTGTGGTAAATCTGTTTTATAGGACTAGTTGTTGGAATCCCTTAAGTTGCACACTCATGGGCCTGCTGCCTAGACTCATTAGGGTGGTCAAGGGAGCGATGGCATCTTCTGGGTTATCAAGTGCGTGCCCTCTTTCCTCTGTGTTTCGCTGATAGGCCCAAGACACCTCCAGAGGGTTCAGCAGTGATTCACGGCATCCCAGGTTCACCCAATGATATATATATTTATTTATTTATTATATTATGACCAATTTGTCATAACCCAGACTACTAAAGTATATATATGCAGTCGATTTTCTATAAACTTTAATGTTTGGACTGATAGTGGTTTATAAAGTCAAATAATACGGCATCAGAGGTAAAATCATTGCTTTCCCGTCGGGTCAGTGTTACAGGAACTCTTAGCCCGACAGTTAGCCTGCCCCAGACCAGGTTAGTTTCCCAGCATCAGTTGCCATAGTAACTGAGGTTGAACTATGTTGAATATGCTTGATGGAACTGGATCAACAGAAGCAGACAAAAACAATAATGGGAACACATCTGTAATAAATCATAACTCAAGGCTCACATACTCTCTTTTTGGTGCTTTTGACCATATCTATGGCTCGGGCGTGTAGCCTTATTGCATGGAGCAGATTAATGACCAATCATTCATTATAATCAGAATATGTATCTATAATTAATAAATCACAATTATGAATCATAAACCCCTGAATTGTTGCAAAAGGTGAAGGAGAGTGATGACACTCAGCTACAGCTGTCATACACAATTAGTTTTAATATCAGTATGCAACTTTATATTCAATTAAATTATTCAATTTAGAACGCCACCCAATTTCGGAAAAACCTCAAACTTTGATATTAATCAATTGAATCTCATCTCAGGGATACCACAGTGTTCTTGGGGATAGAGTGCAGTCATTGTAATTGTTTTATATACACACACACATCAAATAACCAACTGTTTATTTAAATAACTACATGACTAAACTACTAACAGAAAATAAGTGAATAAATGATCAAAAAAAAGAAAAAAGGAATAGAATGATAAAGGATGAATGAAGGAATACAGTGAACACAACGATGTACATTTATGAATAGAAACAAATCAAATGTGACCAGGTAAATTCAGTGACTGATATCTCTTCATTAAATTTGTCGCTTGACGTTTACGCGTATCAGTTAAAATGAGTTTTAGGTATTAATGCACCGTTCAGAAGTTGAGAGTTTAAGAAGCACCAGGGAAGATTGTGAAGCAGTTTCTTATCCTAAACTGAGGGATGAGCCTAATTTAGGGTTAAAGTTTACTGATGAATTTCTCAATTATTCTTATAGCTGATATTAACTAAAAATTTCTTGAACCTTATTTATTAATTGACTCGAAATTTGTTTAGTAGCCTAATCATCAAACTCTTTCACATCTGAGAATGTATTTATATCACCCAATGTTTCTGATGTGCAGATGGGAGGTTGTTCTGGGTACCAGGAGTGGTAACAGGTTCTGTCTGTGCACTAATTACACAGTAAATGAAGGGATATGATTGATCTCAACATGTGGCACAGATCTGTCTAAATGAGAGCAACAGGCAAAAGAGAAGGAGTCGCTCCCATGAAGCAGACACGTCGGTGAGACTGGGCCTCAGGGGGATACAAGTTACTAACAGTACAGTTAGAATTCAACTTAGACAACATAAAACACATGAACACATATGTAACAGTACTATAGGGTCAATTTGTGTATGGTTCACAAACAACGCTAAAAGGTGTAATACACTTTAAATAGATTAAAAACATATATTCAAACTATAGGACTAACTGAGGCATTAGTGTGCACCTGAATTTCTGATTTACATCTCCGGGGACCTATAATATACATATTTAGAAATAACATGTCTGTAGGATGGCAAGATCTAACCAAGTGATTAATACAAAGGGAAGGATTTGATTTGCAACCTTTAGTCAGTGTAATTTACTTGGGCTTAACTTTTGTTTTTGTTTCACAAACTTGTTTGTTTATTAGCATGAGTATTTGAGTTATATAAATTGAAAATAACCGACATAGATTAACTAAACTACTGTAGTTCAGTGTCACAGATGTGGATTTGACCTCTAACAGGAATGTCTAATCTAATACCCCTTTCACACTGAGGACTCAACCAGGGTTAGTTGTGTATAAAGGGTTACCTCGCGTTGATCGACTCGCCTTTGCGACCCAGGTCGAGAGATGGGTTGGATCAGGGTTGGACCAGGGTCGATTTCGATGTGAATTGCACTGACCAGGGTCACTAACAAACGGGGCGGGACAAACCTATTCGGTTGCAAATGAGGGGCGCACAGTCCGTGACGTAACTGTCAGAGGTCGCTGTGGCTCACAAACAAACAGTGGGACGGCAGCAGGAGTGATTTCAGACACACCAGAGATGAACGACGGACGAGAACAACACGGATATGTGGCGAGACATCGAGGTCTAGGAGCTCTAGTCCTAAGCGTCCGCGATGAGGAAGAAAAAAGGGATGGATGACGGAATGGTGAGGGACAACGTAGTGTAACGTTAAACGAACATAACAAGGCTGCTGAATGAGAGAAACATCCGCTGTTACGTTACACAGAAACACACCGTGTTAATAATAAGTCGATCACCTCACGGTACCACCAGCTGTACGTGCATCTGTTTTTAAAGCATGTTTGCACATTTTCTATTTGTAACGTTACCTTTTTAACTTTTATCTTTCAAAATAAACCTGCTAAAAGATCCATCTGTCACTGAGGAAAAAAGGTTCATGTTGATGAATAGATACTGTAAATCAGTATGTTGTCTGTATGTGTTTGCATACATTACAGCTCCATACATACAATATAGTTAACATTTTATAAAGCTAAAAATGCTGTGTGTACTATATTTACACTATATCCCAAAAACATGCATCATTCTGTAACATTTTATGTTTTTGCACAAATTGATGATGCCACTATCACCCCCTCTCTCTGTAATCCTCCAGAGGTGTACCCCCCCCCCGCCCATTTCTAACACCTGGGCTAACTGGTGTGCAATGCTCCCGGGTCTGACCCAGGTTGTATCTGAATTGTCCTGACCAGGGTTCAACCCCAGAACCAGATGTCAGGGCCTTTAACCCATAATTCAATAAACAGCCATAATGGTCAGGATGGGTACTAAGTCTTGTGGTTGTTTCTCCTCTGTGAGCTTAACCAAGCTAGTTGTAAATTAAGGATCTCACCACTTAGTGTCCTGAGACGTAAGGTAAAGTTCCTGGAAGAAGTTTCAAGAACTAAGGAATAACTGCATTATTATTTTCATCTTTTGCTCATCACACTACAGGCGATTCATTGTCCAAAGTTGTAGGAGGCTTGAGCAGCTGTCCCTGATATCAATGTTCCGCACTAGTCCTTGTTTCCCTGAATATCTATAACAGAGGTGCTGAGTGGAAAGTAAGCGTGACCCATAGAGTCCCAATGGTTACATTTATGGGAAATACTTCAGGTTGAAATAAACCAGAATTTTCTTTTAAGATTTTTTAAAGGTTTGTGGTTGGTTCTCTTCCTTGTGATTTGAAAACTCTTCCAGATGTTCTGACATTTCAGCCTCATAACGGAGTCCCACTGGGAAGTTTCTGGTGGTCCAAGTATGTAGCCATAGCCACGAAATTATACATGCTGTTTGAAACATAAATTTACTGTTGGTCAGCCTTCAATGTGGAGAGAAGCTGAGCATATAACAACACAGCTATCAGGGCATGGGGAGGAGGCAGGAGGAAACAGCTAGCTGGGCTCTGAAAAATGTTCACAATGACGCAGTGTGAATGCGTTGGTGGGATTTAAGGGAATTAACCTGAGCAAAAGTTTTACCACATTGGTCACACCTGTACGGTTTCTCTCCAGTGTGAATACGTTGGTGGGTTTGGAGAGAACTATCCCGAGAAAAAGTTTTCCCACATTGGTCACACCAGTACGGTTTCTCTCCAGTGTGAATACGTTGGTGGGTTTTAAGGGAACTATCCAGAGAAAAACGTTTCCCACATAGGTTACAGCAGTACGGCCTCTCTCCAGTGTGAATGCGTTGATGCTTTTTCAGGTTAATTGATCGAGTGACAGTTACCCCACATTCATCACAGCTGTAGGGTTTTTCTCCAGTGTGAATGCGTTGATGTGTTTTCAGGTGACCTGATCGAGTGAAAGTTGCCCCACATTCATCACAGCTGTAGGGTTTCTCTCCCGTGTGAATGCGTTGATGTCTTTTTAGGTCACTTGATATAAAGAAAGCTGCCCCACATTCATCACAGCTGTAGGGTTTCTCTCCAGTGTGAAAGCGTTGGTGGACTTTGAGGTTCCTCCCCGAAGTGAAAGTTTTCCCACATTCATCACAACTGTGTAGTTTCTCTCCAGTGTGAACTCTCTGATTAATCAGTCCCTTCCGTCCTCTCCGTTTCTATAGCAACAGACATACAGACAGAGAGAGAGAGAGAGTGTCAGTGAGAAGCCATGGTGGAGCGACCTATCTAGAACCATAATGAACATTTACAGCATGTCAGTGGAACAATTTTGGGAAGCGTCGCGTCCGCTCGCGATTAAAAACGCCCCTGTGGACACGTACCATCAGCTCTCTCTATGCTCCCAGCTTTCAAACCGGAACCAGTATGGAGGCTCGTTTGGAAACTTTCTTCTCTTATTTCACGTAAATAGTTCACTGAAATGTGTTTCTGAAAACATTTGAGGTGAGAAATAACCCATGCAGTTGCTGAATCTGTCTTTATTTTGGATCGACAACGTTTAGTTTAAAAGATTATCGGGAGTTTCGAGAGGCGGCGAGTCGCGTCGGACGCCCGTGATTTGCATAAAGTAGCCGGGACCTCAACTTCATGCAAATAAGGAGCGGGCGTCGTGACGCCTAGTCTCTCGAATCGCGACGCCACGCTACCGGAATGCATTGCGCGGCTGCTTGCATAGACAATGAATGGGGAGCGTGGAAAGCACGGAGCCTGTGGACACGTACCATGAGTGTGTGCGGGTCAAAAGAGCCAAAGAGCTTGATTTTGGTCTCATCTGACCACATCACCTTCTCCCAAGCCTTCTCTGAATCATTGAGGTGTTCATTGGCTAACAGACGGGCCTGTACATGTTCCTTCTTGAGCAGGGGGACCTTGTGGGCGCTGCAGGATTTTAAACCATTACGGTGTAGTGTGTTACCAATGGTTTTCTTGGTGATTGTGGTCCCAGCTGTCTTGAGATCATTAAGAAGTTCCTCCCGTGTAGTTCTGGGCTGATCCCTCACCTTTCTCATGATCATCGATACCCCACGAGACGAGGTCTTGCGTGGAGCCCCAGACCGAGGGCGATTGATGGTCATTTTGTGTTTCTTCCATTTCCGAATAGTGGCACCAACAGTTGTCTCCTTCTCACAAAGCTGCTTGCCAATGGTCTTGTAGCCCATTCCAGTCTTGTGCAGGTCTACAATCTTGTCCCTGACGTCCTTGGACAGCCCTTTGGTCTTGCCCATGGTGGAGAGGTTGGAATCTGATTGTGGACAGGTGTCTTTTATACAGGTAATGAGTTGAGACAGTTGTCTTTTATACAGGTCACGAGTTGAGATTCGGAGTACTTTCTTAAAGCGAGAGGACTAATCTAACCGGTCTGTGGGGGCCAGAATTCTTGTTGGTTGCTAGGGGATCAAATACTTATTTCCCACAATAAAATACAAATCAATTTATAACTTTTATATGAATTGATTTTCTGGATTTTTTTTTATATTCTGTCTCTCACTGTTAAAATAAACCTACCATTAAAATTATAGACCGTTCTTTTCTTTGTAAGTGGGCAAACTTACAAAATCGGCAAGGGATCAAATACTTATTTCCTCCACTGTAAATATATATATATTTATTTTTTTCTCCTCTCTCAAATTGTTTGTATTTCATCATCGCCATAATATCATACTAATTTATGACATAATATCATACTATTTAATAATATCATTCCCTAAGGAAAGTGGTAGCAGTTGTGACACGTGAGGATGTCGGTTTTTTTTAAAAAAAGGGATCATGCCCACAATGGGCCAGCCTTCTCCTATAAAGGTCTTGGGGCTGCCCAAAGCTGGGCCAATCAGTCAAAAAATAAATAAATAAATAATAATAATAATAACAAAATTATAATAATAATAATGTACGTGTGTATATGTATGGGAAATTAATATATGCACAAATAAAACTTCAAATCTATAAGTACAAAATGAAACAATAACCTGGTTGGCCCTGCCGTACTGACCCTGCTGACCTGCTCTGGAGGTCCCTGACGGTGCCCCCGTTGTGCCTCGCTGCCGGTCGACGGGACTGCACCCCTCTTGACTCTGTCTAACTGTTATTATTCTTATTGTTATTCTTATTTTAATTATTAGAATTAATTATGTTCCTTGCTCATTTATTTATTTAGTTATTTCCTTCCCTATGCTTCCCTCTAGTTAGCCTTAGTTAACTACTTATTTTATTGTTGTTGTTAATGAATTAATGAATTCGTTTTTTTATTAACCTCTCTTCTCGCCATATATCCACCCTATAGACTCCACACACACACACACACACACACACACACACACCACTTGGTTCTCTCATCCTATGGCAGAAATGTGTTAACTGCTATGTGCTCACTGTTCTTGTCATCATCTTGTTGTTGTGTTAATGTATTGTCTTTTGTCTCGCAATAAAAAACTTCAACACTCGGCCCTCTGCGGTCCAGCCCAAAACAATACGGTATACTGTATATTGCAGCTTGTGTGACTGAAATGAGCTTATGTTAGAGCTTGTTCATCATCTGAAGATCACACACACACACACACACAAATGAATGATTGAAACTCATGTTTGTTTTCCACTCCCTTTATTATTTTTTGGGGGTTTTCTTTTGCTAATAGTAATAATAATATAATAATGATACAACAGCATGTCCTCGGAGTTCCGGTGACGCTGGAATGTAGCAGACGTGTTGGCCTCGCTCTCCCGCAAATTCACTCTAAAACAGTACTTTTCCATAACCCCTGAGATTTAAAGAAGGGGCTGAGTGGACAGTGTTTTATGGGAGTCTTACAGCCCTTTTTTAAACCAATCTCTCCTCTGTCTCTCTTGAGCAAGTGGACCCAATTGATTTTAAGGATTTTAGAATACATTATATGATTTTTATTACGGCATTATTTAAAAATTATTTTACTCACCTGGTCCCCGTGAACCTCGTAGCACTCAATAAGAGTGTTACGTTTTAACCCAAACCTAACCCTAACCGGAGCATACTGCCATTTATTTAAATGAGCAGAAGGCGACCAATCTGCAGCAGGCCGCTATCCTGGCAGATGAGTTCTTCCCTCCATCGTGACTCTAACCAGAGCACTGATGATGCGTATGTGATGCATGCCAGTGTGCCGTCCAGCTCTAAGGTTGAGAAACTGTGTTTCTTCTATCACAAGCCTGGACACGTCTCAAACAGCCAAAACTCCCATACCACGACAACCACCACCACCACCACCACCAGCTGAGTGCCGGCCCACTAGACACCTCAACACAACCTGCAAACTACAAAACTGGGCCCTCACCATACACAGGAAATGGGTCATCGTCGGGGAGTCTAATGTGGCCAGGTTCCCACCCTGTGAATGTGCCAGACCTCCAGATAGATGCCTACCCAGGTGCCACCTTCAGGCACGCGGAGGTTATTTTAGACAAAGCCATTGTCACTCACTCCCACTGGAGAAAAAGTCATCCTCTCCTTTGGCATCAACAACGGAGGTCAAAAGGTCAAACAGACTGCTGTCAGACAGTTACAGAGGGCATTCAGAGTGGCCAAAATTAAATTCCCTCACACTCAGATCGGGATCCCTGAGATCAACTTCTCTGGTTTCTCCTGCCACTGTGTGAAAGAAACAACCTCAAGTTTCTGAGTTCACACCTCACCTCTCACTGTGAGTATCTGCAGCACTAGTGGCCCTAATACTCCGTCGTACCTTCGTACCATAGACCTACAACAATGATAAATAAAAATGAAAATGTAATGTATTCATTTCCACAATTTTATTAAAAAATCCACAGGGTGCCACTGGAGAGGGGCTAAAGAGCCGGAGGTTGCTGACCCCTGGACTATCCTAACCCTAACCCTATTGTCTCTGACTGCAGTAACGAATCACATAGCACTGCAGAATATATAGACTTCTTTGTTAATCCCCTGTCGACCACACACTCCAGTTATATCAAGGAAACGTATGATTTTGTCAATAAGGTTTAAAAATTCCATATCCCTGAAAATTCAGTTTCGTTCACCATGGATATTGACAGTCTATACACAAATATTGACTTATTAAAAACATTTTTCAAAAAGAGACCTGACAAGGAATTATTACAATTACTGGAAATTAATTTAACCAGAAATTACTTTGAATTTAATGGATGAATTCTTTCTACAAATAAAGGGAACTGCCATGGGTGAAAACCTTGCCCCAGCCCGCGCCAATATCTTTACGGCTGAATGGGAAACCACAGCATTGGCCTCATGTTTACAACAACCATTATATTATTACAGGTTTCTGGACGATATCCGGGGTGTGTGGACTCATTCGACAGAAGATTTTGACATATTCCTAGCCACTATGAACAATCGCAACACTTATATTAAACTGAAATCTTCTGTGAGCATGACTTCTGTGGACTTTCTAGATAACAACCTTCAAAGGTGTCAATTTTCCAAATTCTCACACATTTGACATTAAAGGTCCAATATTGTAAAAAGTGAGATTTTCATGTATTTTATATTATAAAGCAGGTTTAAGTGATATATAAATACTGTTAAACTATCAAAACGCTCAATATACGGAGAAACACACACTGCCCGTATTCAGAAATTGTGCGTTTGAAACAAGCCGTTAGGATTTCTGTCCATTTGTGATGTCACAAATATACAATATTTAGACCATTAGACGTTTTTAAACATAAACATTCTAAATGTGTCCTGGTTTATTTCCTGTTGCAGTGTATGTAAATAACATCAGCTGACAGGAAGTAAACATGGACCCAAACTGTTGCCTAGCAACGCATTCCATTGCAATTCCATTGCAATTCCATTGAAATGCAATAAAACGGATCGTTTCAGACAGAGGGTGAATACAAGTATATTCAGGCAGACAGTATGAGGAAAATAAGGTTTGTTTTTTTAACATTACAACATGTAAACATGTTCTAGTAGAAACACAAAATACAAGTATGAACCTGAAAATGAGCATAATATGGGACCTTTAAAGTGTTCTTCAAAGAGACAGACACATATGCTCTGCTCTATAAAACTAGTCACCATCCAAAGCACACGTTTGCAGGCTTGGTGAAGTCACAATTATTAAGATCTCACAGAATCTGCACACAGCACATAGATTTCAATCTTGCTACTAGAGTGTTGTTTGCAGCTTTGACCACTAGAGTGTACTCCAGGTCTTTCCTTAGAAAGGTTTTCAAGACTTTCAAACAAAGCCCCCTTTAGTTACCTTGTCACAGTGATTAAGAATAATTTCCACCACTTCATCACAGGATCTGATGAATTACAGGACCACAGTATCATTGCAGCTTTCAGGAAAAACAAAAACCTACAGGATCTTCTAGTCCAGGGGTCAGCAACCTGCGGCTCTGGAGTTACATGTGGCTCTTTAGTTCCTCTCCAGTGGCTCTCTGTGGAATTTTAAAATTGGGAATGAATAACAGTTTTTTGTTTACATTTTCATTTTTATTTATCATTGTTGTATATCTATGGTACGACGGTATGACGGAGTATTAGGGCCACATTGAGGAAAAAAAATGGATCTGAGATTTTGAGAAAAAAGTCATAATAAACTGGGAAACTTGTGTTTGGTATTTTACATTGTTGGAAAGCCTGTTTATTTACCTTTACAATGATGTCCAACTTGTAAGGATCATGCATTTGTAGGATGAGCAGCACAGCTGATTATGTGGGTAGCGCCCAAGAAAAATTTGCCAAAATGCTCTGCCAATGGTAAACAGTGTATTCTCCTGTTGGTATTGACTCTTGTTTTGAGTTGTTTGGTGGATTGGATGATTGAACTCTCTATCAGTAACAAGGAACAAACAAGACATATTGGCTATTTTATACTTTATTCATTTAATACACCGTCGGGAGCCTCAGTAGCGGTGGAAGATCCATACGCAGCCACAACAGCCTGGCACCTCCTCCTCATGCTGGTCACCAACCTGGTCACATGTTGCTGTGAGATGGCGTTCCATTCCTCAACCAGGATTGGTTGCAGGTCAGCCAGCGTGGTTGTGTTGGTCACTAACACGTACAGCACGCCCAAGCTGATCCCGCAAGTGTTGAATTGGGTTGAGGTCTGGACTCTTGGCAGGCCATTCCATTCTCTCTACTCCCACATTGTGGAGGTAGTCTGTGATAACCCTGGCTCTGTGGGGGCAAGCGTTGTCATCTTGGAGGATGAAGTTAGGTCCCAGATTGTGGAGATATGGGATCGCCACTGGCTGCAGAATCTCATCCTGATATCTCACTGCATTGAGATGGCCTTTAATGATGACAAGCCTTGTTTTGCCAGTGAGGGAGATGCCGCCCCACACCATGACACTGCCCCCACCAAAAGCGGTTACTTGCAATCCAACTTTGGCAGACAGAACCTGGACTCATCACTGAACATGACATTCCCCCACAGGTTCAGGTTCCATTGTCTGTGTTGTCGACACCAGCGCAAACGGGCCTGATGGTGAAGGGCAGTCATTGCAGGCTTCCTGGTAGCCTTATGAGAATACACTGTTTACCATTGGCAGAGCATTTTGGCAAATTTTTCTTGGGCGCTACCCACATAATCAGCTGTGCTGCTCATCCCACAAATGCATGATCCTTACAAGTTGGACACCATTGTGAAGGTAAATAAACATGCTTTCCAAAGATGTAAAATACAATGCCAATTAGCATTGTAACAACAGAGAGAAATCCACCAAACACAAATTTCCAAACTTTTTTTTCTGAGTTTATATAAAACTAATCAAATGTTACTGAGAGATCTAATCGACATATGAGCAAGTTTCCGAACTTTTTCCCCCAGTTTATTACGAGAATAAAGTCATAGGTTTAATGGAATAATGTCATAGATTTTCGAAAATAAAGTCATAAGTTTACTAGAAAAAAGCCGTAAAAATATGATAATAAAGTCAAAGGTTTATGAGAAAAAAGTCATAATATTATAAAGTAGTAATTTTACGTGTTATTTTCTTTTTTTCTCTCGTAAAGTTATGACTTTATTCTCGTAATATTACGACTTTTTTCTCATAAACCTTTGACTATCTTAATATTACAACTTTTTTTTCTCGTTAAGTTATGACTTTATTCTCGTAATATTACGACTTTTTTTTTCTCATAATGTTATGAGTTTTTTCTCGTAATATGACTTTATTCTGTAAATCTCCGATTTTTTTCCCCTCAATGTGGCCCTGATACTCAGTAGTACATTTGCACTTTGGCCCTCACTGCATTAGACCTATAGACTATATACTTAGACTATAAACTGTGTTACCTTCATCACAATGCTCAAATGTTTTGTGACTCCAGACAGATTTTATTTTTTTTTGCCTAAAATGTCTCTTTTGATAGTAAAGGTTGCTGACCCCTGTTCTAGTCAAAGCCAAAATCAAAACACTAAATGACCCTAAACCCAGAGGTTATGGGGAATTTTATAGAAACCAAAACTGGATACACCAGTAATAATAGCACGATATATAAACTAGAACACGAGGCAACCCTAGAGCCAGGGATTGTGTCTACCTGGTCACATGTTAACAATGTGACTTACAGTATGGGGGGGGGAAACCAGCAACTCTATTCTGGTTAGATTTACTCAACAGGTATAACATCATTAATAAGAGAAAAACCCGTACCCCACTGGTTGAGCACTTCCTGTTACATGGATGGTAATCAGTCCATACTACTGTTATACATAGTAATCCAAGATGGTCTGTATCCCAGAGAAAAGAAATTGAAAAAAGTTGGATAAAAAGATGAGACGCCGTACATCCCAGAGGTCTCAATGAGAACTAGGAGCTCCACAGTGTTGAGCAGTTGATGAACAGTGCATTCAATCTGGTTCTCTCTCTCTCTCTCCCCCTAACCCTTACTCTAACCCAATCATACAAATACCATATTGATATTGTTTCCAGCCAAGGCTACTGGTTTGTTATGTACTGTATGCATTATGTTGTATAAGTACTGTATATGTTCAATACAACTGTGTATAAGTTGCAGTGTATAGATCATTTTGCAGGTACTGTTGTGTTGTTTTGTAATATTTGCAGAGACCATCAGTTACTTTAACCAGGAGCAAATCTAAAGTAGAGATTTAGTTCCCTGTGTGAATGCTGACTCAGAGTGTGAATTCTGACTCAGAGTGTGAATGCTGATTCAAACTGTCTTGTAGATATGTGTTTTGTAGCCTGGGACTCTGTATGGAAAAGCCCAGTATTTGACCCACTTTTTGACCAGGTGATGGCACTAAATGAAAAGTCACAAGATCATCAAACAATTCATCCTGTGGTGAATATGAATGTGTGTACAACATTTTATGGTAATCCATCCAATAACCGCTAACTAAAGGTTTATTTTATGGTAATCCATCCAATAACCGTTAACTAAAGGGTTATTTTATGGTAATCCATTCAATAACCGCTAACTAAAGGTTTATTTTATGGTAATCCATCCAATAACCGTTAACTAAATGTTTATTTTATGGTAATCCATCCAATAACCGTTAACTAAAGGTTTATTTTATGGTAATCCATCCAATAACCGTTAACTAAAGGTTTATTTTATGGTAATCCATCCAATAACCGCTAACTAAAGGTTTATTTTATGGTAATCCATCCAATAACCGTTAACTAAAGGTTTATTTTATGGTAATCCATCCAATAACCGTTAACTAAAGGTTTATTTTATGGTAATCCATCCAATAACCGTAAACTAAAGGTTTAGTTCTGGGCCGACCAACATTACCGTGCCCAGAGCTATGCTGCTTCTGTGGCTAAAAAACAACCAAAGACACAGTGAATTGCAGGATGTGACCCATTCTATTTCTTTTAATGGTCAAACAATCAACAAGCAGAATAATGACAAACTCAACATTCAACTGAGAACTCAATTACACTTACTGCACTTTTTCAACAGTGGTCAGATAACACTTTTCAGTAAGCAGCAGTGTTTCCTAGAAGCTCTTATCTTCTATTCTTATTTTATCATTTTTAATCTCACTCACAGGTTCATCAACATCAAAACCAAAACTAGGAGTGCTGTAGAGACCAGGTGATTACCATCACTGCCCCACCACTATGTTCTAAACAAAATGCTAAAAATAAATACTAGATAATAAACAAAGATATCTGATAGAACTGAGACAAGTACAAAAAAAACAAAATCTCCTGCAGATTATTATTAGACCGATCGTATCACTAACAGATCAGGTGGTCAGAGCATCGCTTTGTACAGAGTGAGAGAGTGGCACAGGAAGTGGTCCTGCTCCATACACACCAGCAGATCCCTCAGCATGACCCGAGTCACTCTCTGAACACCCTGTCTGGGCAGCAGAGTCACCTGACACACACACACACACACACACACACACACACACACACACACACACACACACACACACACACACACACACACACACACACACACACACACACACACACACACACAATGCAAGTAAACATTAAAGAGACTGTTTTCAGATACACAATGCTCAAAACAATGAAGGGAACACTTATATCACACATCAGATCTTGATGAAAGAATTATTCAAGTGTAAAATCTTTACCGATGAACATTGTATAATTTGTTTAGAACAAAATTACGTAACAACAGTCAATGGAAACCAAAATCATCAACTCATTGAGGGCTGGATTCAAAATCACACCGAAAATCAAAGTAAAAACTGAAATCACAGGCTGATCCAACTTGGGTGAATTTCATCACGGCAACTCATAATGTGACTCAGTAGTGTGTACGGCCCCCGCGTGCCTGTATGTACTCCCAACAACATCTGGGCATGCTCCTGATGAGTCGGCGGATGGTGTCCTGGGGGATATCCTCCCAGACCTGGATCAGTGAGCTCCTGGATAGTCTGTGGAGGTACTTGGCGGCGTTGGATGAACTGACACATAACGTCCCGTAGGTGTTCAGTTGGATTTAGGTCAGGGGAACGTGAGGGCCGGTCAATGACATCGATTAGGGATGCACCGATACCACTTTTTTTCAAACCGAGTACGAGTACAAGTACTTCTCTGTTCCAAAAGACCCTCGTTAACAGCCACCTGGAGGGTGTGAGCAACACACGACAGGCTGGGGAGTCCCGCATATGAGGCGGTGCGCCGCGACCGGCTCTAGGTCAGCTTGGAAAAGCTCGGGGCGAAGGTGGCTCACAGCCGCAGCTTTACAGCGCTCCCTGTCCGGACCTCGCCGCACCGTGACGGGGCTCCCTGCTCCCGGTGCGACTGTCAATCGGGGCGGACTGTCCTCAGTGTGCCCCAACCGTGTTGTGCGTAAAAGGCGCCAGGGGTCTGTGGCGTTGTCGGCAACCCACCCCGACCCGTCTTCAAACACGGACCGAGGAGTTTAACGCACGCACGAGTCAGAGGGTGCAAGCAAAACCCTGTGGCGCAATGAAAGTGAGGGCCGGCGCGTGCCGGCTGATGTGGGATCCTGGCCCAGCGGGGTCGGGCGCACCACTGGCCCTTCTCGTCCGCACCGTCAGGGAGGTGGAGCGCGAGGACCCGAAAGATGGTGACGAAAGGTAAATGTTGCGCTGCTGTAAAGTGGTATTGGTGCCGTTGTATCGGAGCCGTTTTGCGAGTACGAGTACATGAGCACAGTATTGGACCCAATACTGGTATCGGTATCGACGCATCCCTAGCATCGATGCCTTCGTCATCCAGGAACTGTCTACACACTCCAATGCCACATGAGGCCGGGCATTGTCCTGCACCAGGAGGAACCCGGGGCCCACTGCACCAGCGTAAGGTCTGACAATCGCTCTGAGGATTTCATCCCGGTACCTAACAGCTGTCAGGGTACCATTAGCTATAACATGGAGGTCTGTGAGACCCTCCAAGGATTTGCCTCCCCAGACCATCACTGACCCACCGCCAAACCGGTCATGCTGGATGATGTTACAGGCAGCATAACGTTCACCGCTGCGACTCCAGACTCTTTCACGCCTATCACGTGTGCTCGGCGTGAACCTTCTCTCATCTGTGAAGAGAACGGGGCGCCAATAGCGGATCTGCCAATTCTGGTGTTCTCTGGTGAATGCCAATGGAGCTGCACGGTGCTGGGCTGTGAGCACAGGTCCCACTAGAGGACGTCGGGCCCTCATGCCACCGTTGTGGAGTCTGTTTCTGACAGTTTGGTCAGAAACATGCACACCAGTAGCCTGCCAGAATACTGAAGGTACTACCCATTACCAGGACAGAATACTGAAGATACTACCCATTACCAGGACAGAATACTGAAGGTACTACCCTTTACCAGGACAGAATACTGAAGGTACTACCCTTTACCAGGACAGAATACTGAAGGTACTACCCTCTACCAGGACAGAATAGCGAAGGTACTACCCTTTACCAGGACGTTCAACGGTATCTATAAATTGTGTTTGAAGCTGGTATTTCTGCACAGTTGCAGATACAGATTAGGCTACAGTAATATAATTATTACTATACTATTCTACAATTTCATTTAGCAGACGCTTTTATCTAAAGCGACGGACATCTGAGAGTTCGTACAACACAAGCAAGGATCTAGATAGGAGGGAACAACGTGAGTAATAACCAACAACAGCTTCAAGTCTGATCAGACACAGGTGCTGACAGGCAGAGCACAGAGGCAACGCACAGAGGCAGAGCACAGAGGCGAGGCACAGAGGCAGAGCACAGAGGCAACGCACAGAGGCACAGCACAGAGGCACAGCACAGAGGCACAGCACAGAGGCAGAGCACAGAGGCGAGGCAACGCACAGAGGCAAGGCAAGGCACAGAGGCAACGCACGGAGGCAGAGCACGGAGGCAAGGCACAGAGGTAGAGCACAGAGGCAGAGCACAGAGGCACAGCACAGAGGCACAGCGATAGAAGCAGAGATATCCTTTTCTTTTGTCATCATCATCATTAACAACATCAACAATGCCATCAATATCATCATCATCATCATGAATATCCTAATCAACATCAGTGACATCGTCAATGTCATCAGGTCATGAGGTGGGGAGGTGTTGATGAAAGAGCTGCAGGTCTTTGTAAGGGAGTGTAAGGGGACTCTGTGGATCGGAACTCATCAGTAACTCATTTCACCACCGGGGGGCTACAGGAACTATTCATAGAATTAGAATCCAGTTGTGGCTGCGCATTAGTGATGCAAGGGTCAACCAACAACCCGCGGGTTATGGTAACGTATGCACGCACACACGCACGCAAAAAAGACATTCGGTACAGCTCTAGTGCATTCCCACTCTGCCAAATCCCAAAGTCAACCAAGTCCTTGAATTATTATAAAGTGAAACAATGTAAATATTATGATAAAACAGAAAGCTTATTATCAATGTAGAGATTAGGCCTAAACAACAGTGCTTATGTTTGACAGTAGCCCAATAACCTGTTTCTCTAGTTCTGTGTAGGTATGTTCAGTATGTTTAGTATAGGGATGTCACGAGAACCGATACTTCGGTATCAAGTTGATGCCAAAATTCTAAAAAAGTGATGGTACTCTTTTTCTACAGTACAGAAGGTACCGTACGATGCCTGTAATGGTCGTTGGTAGGGATGTGACAGTGAGGACAATTCCCCCACCGGTTAATAAACTTGTGACAACACCGGTGTTACCGATTACACCGGACATTTTAGAAAAGATAACGGTCAACATGTGCAGAGCGCTGACTCTGATCTTTACCGTCGGGTGGCGGTGTGTCTGGCCTCTCCGGTAGTGCTTTTGCTGAGGGGCTCCGCTGCGGGGGTCTACCTGGCGCCGCTACTCCGTGCACCACCGGCTGTGACAGCTCCATCCACGTCACGGTGATTACCTCATTAATGTTATGGTTCCCTTATAGCATTGGGATTAAACATGAAATATTGCCAAATAGGTGCGTTTGCTTTTCGCTTTGACAACAAATCCTCTGCCTCCTACTCCTGCTACTCTGAGCTGACGGACCAGATGCATTCATGGTCAGTATGTAGTGTCCGTCGTCTGACTATCGATTGATAACATGCTGCTGATACGCCTGAATAAACAAAAAGGGCCAAATCTTTTTATTTATTACTTAAAGGCTATATGCCTCTTTTTTGTTCAAATGTTTTTAATAAAAAAAGAGTACGTGTTGAATTGTATGGGATTTATTGTTTTTGTTTTTACCGTGGTATTGAACTTGGTATCGAGAATCGTGGAAATTCACTGGTATTGGTATCGACTACTAGATTTTTAGTATCGTGACATCCCTAGTTCAATATGTTCAGTAACACGTGCTAAAGAGTGAGAAAGAAGAGCTCCCAACACATCTGCCATCACTCCTCCACAGTTCCTGTCATCGGTGTGTGTACTGAGCCAGCTGAGATAAAGCCTGTGAAGAGGTAGAGGAAGCCCTGTGGCTGTGAGAGGAAGGAGTTAGGGAGGCGGCAGGCAGCCGGCTCCGCTGGGTAATGGAGTTCAAAGGCAGTGGGAAGTCTGTGCAGTTAACAGAGCGTCTTCATCTTTAAACCCACAGCCTGCAGGGCTGCGACTTAAACACACAGAGAATTAAAGACTCAATGAGCTAAACTAACAGTCTCACACATGCTAGCTGTGGTAAGCTGCAGGCTTCCTGTGTCTGCGTAATATGGAACATCCTGCTTCCTTTTATTTTTTATCCATCATCGGTGCTTTTATTCTGTTACAATCTTTGGTGTTAAGAAGATAATGTGTGACATGTTTTAGATTCTGTTTCTCTGCTTGGTGCTTAGTATTTTTGTTTTTACTGTGGTGCCTTTTCTATCTGCATTCTTAATGCAAAACACTCATGGCTGTTTAAGTTTGGTTTTCTTCTTTGGCAGCCAGCTGGCAAGATGTTGTTTTTGTCTGTCTTCTGTAGCTCTTCCTTCATAAGGAATCAACATCTAAACTAGCACGCTACATGAGTGTTGGTCATTGTCACAGTGCTAGAAACATCAGAGCAGTGTGACACAGGGATGTTATAGTCCAGCACTATTTAAATGGTTGTCTTCCTTTTAGAGGACTGATTCTAGTGTGAGTTAATATAAATGCTGTAAGTGGACAGGTGTTTCACATTAAAAGCCTTCCAGCAGTTCTACAATCTCCTTGTAAGTTTTTAAAAGGGATGCACCGATACCACTTTTTTTCAGACCGAGTACAAGTACTTACATTTGGGTACTCGCCGATACCGAGTACCGATACGAGTACTCCTCTGTGCCAAAAAACCCTTGTTAACAGCCAGCCGAAGGGTGTGAGTGGCACACGGCAGGCTGGGGAGTCCCGCATATGAGGCGGTGCGCCGCGACTGGCTCTAGGCCGGCTTGGAAAGGCTTGGGGCGAGGGTGGCTCGCGGCCGCAGTTTTACAGTGCTCCCCGCCCGGACCTCACCGCATCATGGACAAAGGGCTCGCTGTGCCCTCTCTCCCCGCTGGGGAGGGCCACCTGCTCCCGGTGCGACTATCGACAGTCAGTGTGACCCAACCGCGTCGTGCCGCAAGATTGGGGCTCGGCCCACGTAAAAGGCGCCATGGGTCTGCGGCGATGTCGGCAACCCACCCGACCCGTCTTGAAAAACGGACCAAGGAGTGTAACGCATGCGCGAGTCAGAGGGTGCAAGCAAAACCCTGTGGCGCAATAAAAGTGAGGGTCGGCGCGCACCGGCTGAGGTCGGATCCTGGTCCAGCGGGGTCGGGCACACCACCGTAAAGTGGTATTGGAGCCGTTTTGCGAATACGAGTAGGAGTTCATGAGCACCATACCAGTATCGGACCCGATACTGGTATCGCTATCGGTGCATCCCTAGTTTTTAATGTGGAATATCTGCTGGAAGTGGAAGTCTCATTGCAGTCCTTAATGTAAACAGGTGCTTTACTGGTTTTGTCTTCAAAACAGAAGCGAGATGGCACACAGACCAACCTGGCTTTCAGTCGACTCCACAGGTCTCTTCTTGCGAGGCCCGATGGCAGCCAGAGCAGCGAGGTTGGCCTCTCTTTGCTGCAGCTGAGCTTCTTCTATTTGTTGTAACTGAAAAGAGAAGAGAGACGACGGATTAGTGAAAATGTGGTCTTGATTATTTTATGTGTTAGCACCGGTACCAACCGGCAACCGGGAGCAACGGTTACGGGACCAGGTCTTCTTCCATGCTGCAGCGCACAGAGGTCTCCCGCTAACCCCGCTCAGAACATACCAGTAAAGTCCGCGGACTTTTGCTGGCAGTGACTTTTGCCGGTGGGTTGGCATCAACACAAGCTTTGCTGGTGTATTCTGAGCAGGGCGAGCTCTGAGTGTTGCAAACCAGCTTCCGTTCATCTGCATGTGGGCTACTGTTGGTGCCGCAGTGCAGGGCTAACATCACTGCCTAGATGGCGACGGCCGGAGTCTCCGGGAGCCGCCCACTTTGAGCTTCATTTTTGCTCTTTAGATACCAATGGGTGACGCCACAGAGACAATTTCCACATTTTATACAGTCTACGTTTATAACGAAGTCGCCTCTCTGTGTCGTCTCACAAACCTAAGCCATCCTGTGAGGAGCTGCGAGTAGCTCCACAAGACGCTGATTGGTCTGTGCCCTGGACTTGCCGGACACAAACCCAGTATTTGGAGTCTGTTTTTTGTAATGTTTTTTTTTTTTTTTTTACCGTGGTATTGAATTGGTACCGAGAATCGTGGAAAATCACTGGTATTGGTATCGACTACTAGATTTCTGGTATCGTGACATCCCTACCTATGACCACCAAAATTGAATCCGTTCACCTTTTGAGTCCAAGTGGACGTTTGTACCAAATTTGAAGAAATTCCTCCAAGGTGTTCCTGAGATCTGCTGTTCACATGAATGAGACGGACATCCCGATAACGCAGTGCCCTCTGGCCATGGTGGTGCAGAGGCTTACAGATCTCAATATACCGTAATATATTGAATGGTAACCCTGTATCATGATCCGTATTGTATCACCAGATTCTTGCCAACACACAGCCCTAACAGCAAATAAGCCTATTTCCTTATGTTGAACTATTCGTTTAATGATTTATTTCATTCACTAAATAAATCTTGTCTTTCACTTCCAATGGGATTCGAACTTGGAGGAATCAATCACGTAAATTACCTCCTTTTTAATTACTACTGTAAATTTCTCCAACAGTGACCTGGGACTTTACTTAGCACCCCTATTCAAACTTTGAGAGTGTAGTGAGTGTACGGTGCAGTGGTTGAGTGTGTGTGTAAGGGTGGCAGCATGTACATGAACAGGGTTGTTTTTGCTGTGGAGAAACCCTCTGGGAGTGTGAAGGCTGGGAACTACACAGCAGCCTGAGAGGGTTTTACTGCCTTCTTAAATAGCCACACTGCTAACGGTGTCTTTCAGCTACCTCACACTTCTCACTGCACTGCCGGCAAACAACATCACGCACACTATTGCCTTACTAAAGGAACAATTAGCATGGGAAAATAGCACGGATTTAAAGAGTTCCCAAACAACAATTCTTTACAGTGTACACTGAAAAATACCAGGAGCCTTTCGCTCCCATAGAAAATGAAGATTATGGGTGTTATGAATCTGTGGCAACAGTTTACTGTGCAAGACTGTTGGACCCAAAAATGTCAAAATGTAGATTTATATCAACTTAGTTCAAAATGAACTAACCTGAGTTAAAACACCCCACTGTGAAGTCATAACTTTACGAGAAAAAAAGTCATAATATTACGAGATAAAGGCATTACTTTAAAAGAAAAAAAAAATTTAATATTACGAGAATGAAGTCATAACTTTACGAGAAAAAAAGAAAATAACACGTCAAATTACTACTTTATAATATTATGACTTTATTCTCATAATACTACGACTTTTTTTTCTCCGGAGCCGCAGGTTGCAGACCCCTGCCCTAGGCTTCCCACTGAGCTCATATCCATGAACTGTTATTTTCTAGCTTTTTACCAAAAGGTTTTCATTTTGCAAACAAAAACTAAATAAAATACTCCAAAAAAACCTTTCCATCTTAGATTTAGTAGAGTGAACATGAAAGCCCACAAAAGAAAGTGAGATGTACAAGTCTTTAGTGATAATAAAGCAGGTCAAGGTGCTACAGTATATAAATACTGTGACAGTATCACAACACACACAGTCCACGGAGAAATGCTCACAGCTCCGTTTTCAGAAACTGTGGCCTTCAAACAAGCCGCCGGGACTTCCGTTGTGATGTCGCTATACAGTTACCAGTATAAGTGCTGCGGTAGAGCTGAACAGCTTTCTCCAGGATGAAACACATACACACCTCTTTGGCCCTTTGCTTGAGCTGCTGATGCTGTGGATCCTCGGTGTGTGAGCGACTCTGATCAAAAACAGACAGATGTCGAGTTAATAAGCAGAACTGACCTAAATATAGGCAGGAATAGTCATAGGGGTTCCATAGAAACTGCTGCTGTGACCTAAACTGGCACACAAATATATACAAAACAACTATTACCGTTTTAAAAGGCAAACTTCATATCATAAAAACACACTCATGTTGGTTTTAATCTGAATAATAATAATAATAAATAATAGTGGTTTAAAATCATACAAGAGCCGTGCTACTTTCTGGCATAGCCTAGCTTACTCTGGCCAAACGCAGCAGTGTCTCTCTCTCCTCTTCATCTTTCCTCTTCTTCTTCAAACTGTCCACTTCCTCCAGGAAGCGAAGCTGGGAGCGCACATCACTCACTTTGGCATGCCACGAGTCCTCCTGTTGCAACACAAACAAACAAACAAACAAACACGCACGTAGCACGCACGGGGTCTTAGACTTTACCCTGAGAACGGAATGCAACTTCACTCTGCTGCCACTTTGGTGATTTCTATCAGGAGCAAACTAAATACTTAGCGCAGATATACAGCAATAACAGAATACTAATCAAAATGTAAACATGACACACCGTCCAACCAGTACACATGTTTAAAAATTGTGTTTAAAAACAGTGCCACAGGCCCCCTTCACAGCAGCCATTTTGACATGTCACTGCGGGGTAAACACAGGTTTGTGGTTCTGATTAGTGTTATAGCTAGGGATGCTCATTATTTAAAAATGTTCTTAACCCATTAACCGACCATCGTTAACTGATTATTTATCGTTAACCGACAAGATTTGTGCCTCGCATGCAGCGGTGTACTAGCTGCAGGAGCACAACAGATATCAGTTGACGGGAGTCTCCAGTTCACCGTCCGGGAGCGTTAACTTAGCAGCTACGATGCTGCGTGTAGTGTCGCGGACATGCAGCCACTTTCCCAGTAAAAGTCTCCACCGCACATTTAGTTTACTTTAGCAGGTTGTCAGCTGTGTGTCTGCACGGCGTAACGATCCTTTGTCTCCCCGGCGTAACTTTAGCGAGTGTATTTGAGCTACATTAGCAGCTCTAGCATTGCCAGAGGCTTCGTGCTCGCCACCACACACGTAGTCTGTGTAACTTTAGCGAGTTTCCAACAGACTGTGTGTGTGTTGGTGGAGAGTGTGAGGTTGTCGGTGGCGTTCTAGCTGTGAACGTAGGTGTAGCAGTGTGAGTACAGTTTATTTGTCTGTGAATAAATGCTACGAAACTTCAACTCCTCTACTCCGCTCAAGCGAGCCAGAGACCAGAGCCAACTTCCTGTATCCTGCAACTCCGGCTCCACCTTTTAAGGTGGGATGTTAAGGTGGACCAGGTTTTTCTCCTTAAAGAGACGAGCCGCTCAGCTTTTGAGTTAATTATTAACATTTCTTTTAATCGTTTTAACCGATAGCGTTAATTGGTTAAAATGCTTAATGTCGGTTAACGGTTAAACAGTTAATTATGGACATCCCTAGTTACAGCCATTCCAGTGAGTCAGCATGCACTATACCAGGGCCCTGGCACACCTAAATGGAACAGGGCCATAATTATTAATGTTACTAATTACACCTGTGTTTACCCTGCAATGACATGTCAAGAATCTGCTGTGTGCAGACAGAATACTCAGGACAGCTGTGTATGCAGCCGCTTGTACAACTGTAGTGAGAGTGTGTTGAACTGGTGCGTGAGGACGTATATTGTTCATATCTTCACGTGTGAATAAATATATTATTTGCTCTATAGCAAATCTGAGGCCATATGGTACAGCCTCTCAAAGACAGTAATGTCAGCCGGTCTCAGACAGTTTGATCATTATTTTTGAGGGGTGCTGAGATGAAAGTGTGCTTGAGCAGCCCCTAAAAAGAGTCTAAAATCTCCAATGCTTACTTCAAATGTTTTCAGAGACATTTTATAGTGTACTGAATGAATACAAAAATCACTCCCTAATATAGAAGTTGTTGTTTTGGTTCAGACTGCTGCACCTTCAGGGCTGCCTTGCGGTGTTCTGCCATCACGGTGAGCTTCTCCAGCAGCCCGTGGAGAAACTCCTGAGTGGCATGAGAAACCAGAGCTACCACCTCTGGACCGACATCCGTCACTCCCGATGCCTGTCCTGTAACACGGGAGACGCAAAACATCTGGTAGAAAGTATCACAAAAAGAGTCAAACACACATTATCGCTAAGGTTGAAACGGCAACTGGTATTATAAACTCAAATCGTGCAACCGCATTTCATTTCCAAGAGATTTTATTAATACAAAATCTTGTGACTTTAAAAGTGCGCGATACGAAATTCAGAGCATATGTATTGCCTCTGGCTGAGCCGGCGGCTAGCAGCTAACTGTGATAACAACGTGTGCAAACAACGGCAATGCTGCTGACAGAGCTAACAGTGTTAACCTGAGGGGGATCCTGGGGGGGGCGTTATAGTTGCACAACGATGGCGTTATCAGCTGTAACCGCCATATGAGCGCATTGAAGAGTGGCAGTCATGAGCGAGCCAGTGAGGCACACTTACAGGGACGAAAAGGCACACACGGCTGGCCAGGCGATGTCAACAAAGCACAGAGAAGCTCCGATTAAAACACACACAGATGCAGAGGGACTTCATTCTCTGCTCAGGTAGACATTACTCCTCTATATCTTTACATAGACAATAGTTCACGATGATATATTAATGCTGACTCCATAGACTCAGGTAGACATTATAAGGTTACTCTCTCCAGAGTTAACCCCGTCACTCCACTCAGCAGGAGTCCATAACGTTACTCTCTCCAGGTTTAACCCCCGTCACTCCACCTAGCAGGAGTCCGTAACGTTACTCTCTCCAGGGTTAACCCCCGTCACTCCACTCAGCAGGAGTCCGTAACGTTACTCTCTCCAGGGTTAACCCCCGTCACTCCACTCCTCCGTTGGTCTGGAGGAGCTGCAGCATTTATTTCTGCACAATCTGCAGCTTCCACTGAACACTCACTGATGATCTCAGAGCTAAACTAACTCTGCCTTCTGCTTCACTAGCTCACTGTTCACCGCCGCTCTCTCTCTCTCGATTCACCACTCACTTCCCACGTACACACACACACTACGCACTGACTCTGCAACCTCACCGCTAGATGTCGCTAAATCCTCCACACTGGTCCTTTAATGTTCTGAATATTATATAGAGAACCTTTAATGAATATATTTAATGTGGCATCTGACAAAGTTCTGTCACCATTTTAAATGTAGCCCGGCCCCGTTTCAATAAACATAATTCCTTGTGAAAAATATATTATGAGGCCTATTTTGATTGGGTCCTTTGTGTGTAAGAGTTTAACTAGAGTTTCACTAAAAAGCGCTATATAAATCTAATATATTAAGAGAAGAGAAACTGCAGTTTTGTTATGTCATGCTGTCTGTTTGTGGCTGTTAAACTACTTTGTCTAGTGTCAAAGAATAGCCTGCAGTAATACTGATGTAATTAATGCTTAAATAAAATGTTGAGTCCGGTATGTTGGCCGAACTCTGCCTCAGTATGTTCTCCTGTACCTGTATGGAGGATTCGGCTGAGCACCGGGTTGGGAGAGAGGAAGAGCTGATCCGGGCATGACTGCACCACAGAGCCCACCACGGTGGTCAAGATCTGTGCATTCTCCTCTCTCAGGTTGACTCCAGCCATGGAGGCTACATCATTGATGTCATCATCTTCTCTGGGAAGCACACACAGACACAGAAACACACACACAGGTCAGCTAGCTTTGCACTTTGACAGAATGTTGGTGAGATTTACTGAACTGTTCAACTTGAAAGCCCTCACACTTCAGGGACTGTTTGTAACTTCTCACACGTATAAATCATTGCGGGTCGGTGTCCCATGCGCGTTCGTGTGTGGCTGCGTTGTTCAGACTCAGACTCCAACACAAACTACATGGAAGCACCGAAACCGCTAAGTTCTATCTAGTGAAGCCCGTCTGTTAAACAGTGTTGGCCGCGGTCGGAGGACACGGGGGAGACCGTAGCTTTGGTCTCTAGGGGCGGAGTCTCTGCTGTACTCTGCTCTTCTGCCTGCCTTCACTCACACACCACGCTCATTCTCACTCTTTCGCTCCACTCTCACGTGCGTGCGCGCACACTACACACTGCAGAAGAGTTAGTTTAGCTCTGAGAATATCTAGTGAATGTACAGTGGACGTTTGTGCGGAAATAACTGCTGCAGCTCCTCCAGACCAACAGAGGTTTCCCGTGTCTTGAGAAGTGACGGGGCTCCGCAGCGAGACACATTATCGTCTCCGACCAAAACTCCGGTGTCTCCCCTGTTCCCTCCGGCACGGTCGGGAGGCTGAAGCAGGAACAGCCAACATTAGGAGCAGCATTGATTCATAGAGAGAACTTCGTCTGGTCAGCTAACATTACTGCCAAGCAGCTGAAATATAGAGTGATATTGTGGTTTTAGCTGACGTGTGTCGCCTCACTGTTTTGAGCGATGCTCGTTCATGTCTATGTAGAGCGAGCACAAGCGTGAGCAACAGGACGCTGACTTTTGTTTACTTACATCCACAGGTGTCGCTGTTAACAAGCAATTTCTGATTCTTACAAACAGTCCCTTTAAATTTGAGTCTAAAGACATCAACTGATTGTTTTACTTGTAGGATCCTGAACTGTCCTTGAATGCAAATTTGGTAGAACGAGATGGATCCACGGCGAAAGGCTGCTTCATTGAAAAAGTTCCTGTAAAAAGAAAAAACACACAAAATTATTTGGAGAGTATATTTCATGTCGCCATGTCTGTGTCCATGTTTGTAGGCGTAATCCGGTCTTTACAATTAACTCCACCAATAACAAACACTACTTTAAAGAGGAACTATTATGCTTTTTTTCCCTCTCCGTTCATGTGTTATATAGTTTTTGTGCATGTAAAAGGTCTGCAACGTTACAAAGCCCCAATGTCCAGGCCAAAGGGAGTTACTCTACCCCACAGACAAGAATCTGAACATTTTATTTATAAAACATTAGGCCTGTACAAATCAATGGTATAAGAAAATGAGTTGAGTCAGAAATTCTATGAAATATGAAACACGATTAAGCTGTCCTCTGAAAGTTAAAATGACACCATGATTCTCTCCCACTTTACGCCCCTTTCCCGCATTGCAAACGAGAGTAGATGAAGAGAAGGACCACGCGCGGGCTTTGATGCTGCAATAGGACTACCACCGTGGGATAACGGCCAAATCCGGGGTTTAACTGCAATCCACATGTTTGCATATTAAGTTGCTGGTATAAGACTAGGGTAGTATGTGGCCGTAGCAAGTGTGTGGTTGAGCAACAGAGAGAGAGCGAGGCGGATGCCCTCCGAGCTGATCAGCATCGGATCAAAGAAGAAATTAGCGGTAAAGTTGTCTCGTGTTGTCGACCCACTTCTGAAATGAATCTGGCACCTCTGAACCCCCGAATGAGTCGATAGTGAGTTTACTGCATCCCATCAGAGACGCAGGACGCGTACCAAGCAACAGACTGCATGTAGATTTGAAAAAAGTAACTGATAAATATGTAAAGAACCTTGAAAAGAAAAGACTTCGGAGTGGTGGTAGGTGGTAGAATGAGTGTTTAGTTGGATTACCTGTGACGTGTTTTCCCAACTGGACCACCGTGTGCTTGGGGGTGGGTCTGCTGCTCTTAGATATGTAATTTCTGGACTGGGCTAATGTCGTCAACCCAGGTCTCAGAATCACTCCTCGAGGCTGCTGGATAACCTGCAAATTTAAGGGCAATCAACCACCGGCCCGTCTCGCCCGCATCGTCGGGGAGGTGGAGCGTGAGGACCCGAAAGATGGTGACGAGAGGTTAACGTCACGCTGCTGTAAAGTGGTATCGGGGCCGTTTTGCGAGTACGAGTACATGAGAACAGTATCAGACCCGATACTCGATACTGGTATCGGTGCATCCCTATTAGAAACCCAGTTAACCGTATACATGGCAGAGAAATCTGCCTACAGTCAGGGGGAAACAGGTTTCTCTAATTCAAACACAAATTACATTTTCCTCTCATGTATTGATAATTACACATTTTGCTATTGTAAAATCAAGCAGACAGCATTTCTTTACCTGCTGGCTGGTATTGGGGTTTTGTCCTGCGACCGTGCTGGACTGCTTCAGGGGGTTGAGGTTGCTGGTAGAAGTTGAAGCCTGTTGGATAAATAACTGGGGGTCCGCAGTGAGGCGACGCACTGCAGGAAGACTTTTCTGGTAGCAATGACAAAAAGACAAGTGGAAAGAAGTCAAGAGCCAAATTCCATGTTGTCACCAGAATGCTTCAGCCATTTGTTTTAGGTATATGAGCTCAAGTTTATTTGGAGGAGCTCAGGCTCAAACCAGTCTGTAATGGAAAGCTAAGCAGCACAGGCCAACTATAAGCAACTATGCTCAGTATGTGATTCATCTGCTTTGGTGAAAGAATACAACACATGATTGCATTGAATAAATATCCGATCCGAGTCCGTTAATGTTGGGTCATCTGCCAATACCGAGTCCCATCCAATACTTACATTTAGCTAAATGCTGATTAAAGACGTATCTGACACATTGAAATAACAATAACAGATGTAGCCCACCTGATTTTTCACAAGCTACTTGATCCAAATACTGAAGGTCCTGATCCAAAACTATGTTGATCAGCTTGAATTATCAATATAATATGAATGGAACTGGGAGAATATGACTCTTGAAACTGCCGTGAAGCGAGAGAGAAGACTACCACTGTGTTGGAGCTGTTGGAACCACAGAAACATTTACTGTATATATGTACTGTATACTGTACATATGTACTGAATACTGTACTCTAATGCTGCCTTCAAATGGAACTGGTGAGCTCGTGTTTACGACATTGGATGTCGTGTTTACGACATTTGACGTCGTTTAGACGATATGCTTGGAGTTCAAGTGGTTAACTCGTGAGAACACTACTGCGAGGCAACGACAATATTAACGTTGTCTAGAAGCCACAGAGGCTAACAGTTTAGCAAGCTAGTGACGTAATGTAGAAAATGCAAATTCATATACTAACAGCAAGAAGATGAGGCTGCTGGGAATATCAACATTTTCCTCAGATGAAAAAAAAAACTATGTGACTAAAATTACAATATATTAAATAGGGCTGTCAATCAATTAGAATAGTAAATCACGATTAATCTCATATTTTTGATCTGTTCAAAATGTTCCTTAAAGGGAGATTTGTCAAGTATTTAATCCTCTTATCAACATGGGAGTGAGCAAATATGCTGCTTTATGCAAATGTATGAATATATTTATTACTGTAAATCAATTAACAACACAAAACAATGACAGATATTGTCCAGAAACCCTCACAGGTACTGCATTTAGCATAAATATAATAATGTGCTCAAATCATAACATGGCAAACTGCAGCCCAACAGGCAACAACAGCTGTCAGTGTGTCAGTGTGCTGACTTGACTATGACTTGCCCCAAACTGCATGTGATTATCATAAAGTGGGCATGTCTGTAAAGGGGAGACTCGTGGGTACCCATAGAACCCATTTACATTCACATATCTGGAGGTCAGAGGTCAAGGGACCCCTTTGAAAATGGCCATGGCAGATTTTCCTCATCAAAATGTAGCGTAACTTTGGAGCGTTATTTACCCTCCTTCACGACGAGCTAGTATGACGGCTGGTACCGATGGATTCATCAGGTTCTCTAGTTTGCTATGATACCAGTATCTTCACTCTAGCTTTAAAACTGAGCCCGCTACAACCTAAAAAACGCAAGTTGCGTTAATGCGTTAAAGAAATTAGTGGCATAAAAACAAATTTGCGTTAATGCGTTATTATCATGTTCAATTTGACAGCCCTACAATTTGCTTAATACGCACTGAAAAATGAACTTCTGTGGACTCCACCATTCCTCAGCAAAAAGCGCCACAACTCGTAAACTCAGAGCTTTCAGAAAATTTCCAATTACGAGGTTGCGAGTACCACAAGAGGGGGGCGTTCACGGCAAACACGACCCCATTTGAAGGCAGCATGAGTCCACTCATGGCTGCATGGTGCTATTATTATTATTATTATTTGATTATGTATGGTGAGTGTGTTTGTAGCAGAAAGGGGGAAAAGAGGAAAAACACAGAATAGCCCCTTTTCCACCCTGACAGGAAAAGAAGGAGGAGAAACTGAGGCGATAAATGAGACACGCCTGTGAGCTGGGGGGAAGGGGAAATCAGTTTAATCAACTAAAGCCGCATGGAGGAGAACAGAGAGAGGAGTGAGAGTGGCTAAAGGAGAAACTAATCTCATTTGAATTCACTTTCTGGATATCTTTGCAACTAAAGCAAAACAGTGACATATATGAAGTTAAACTGAGCAGCAAAGGAGCCCTGACTTTATCCGGAGTCCTCTTTAAAAGTTTGTAAGAATCAGAAATTGCTTGTTAACAGCGACACCTGTGGCCGTTATGTCAACAAAAGTCAGCATCCTGTTGCTCGGGCTTGTGCTCGCTCTACATACACATGAAGGAGCATCGCTCAAAACAGTGAGGCGACACACGTTGGCTAAAACCACAATATCAATCTATATTTCAGCTGCTTGGCAGTAATGTTAGCTGACCAGACGAAGGTCTCTCCATGAATCACTGCTGATCCTAGTGTTGGCTTTTCCTGCCTCAGCCTCCCGACCGCGGCCGGAGGGAACAGGGGAGACACTGGAGTTTTGGTCGGAGACGATAACGTTTCTCTCTGCGGAGCCCCGTCACTTCACAAGACACGGGAAACCTCTGTTGGTCTGGAGGAGCTGCAGCAGTTATTTCTGCACAAATATCCACTGTACATTCACTAGATATTCTCATTGCTAAACTAACTTGTCTGCAGTGTGGAGTGTGCGCGCATGCACGTGAGAGTGGAGCGAAAGAGCGACAACGAGCGCGGTGAGTGAGTGAAGGCAGGCAGGCAGGCAGGCAGGCAGGCAGGCAGGCAGAGGAGCAGAGTACAGCAGAGACTCCGGTCCTGGAGACCAAAGCTACGGTCTCCCCCGCGTCCTCCGACTGCGACCAACACTGTTTAACAGACGGGCTTCACTAGATAGAACTTTGCGGTTTTGGTGCTTCCGTGTAGTTTGTGTTGGAGTCTTGTATGAACAGCGTAGCAACACGCGAGCAAGCATGGGACACCGACCCGGATTGATTTATACGTGTAAGAAGTTACAAACAGTCCCTGAAGTGTGAGGGCTTTCAAGTTGAACAGTTCAGTAAATCTCACCAACATTCTGTCAAAGTGCAAAGCTAGCTGACCTGTGTGTGTGTTTCTGTGTCTGTGTGTGCTTCCCAGAGAAGATGATGACATCAATGATGTAGCCTCCATTAATTGATTTCTGATTTCTGAGATGAATTAATGATTTGAAGAATAATTGGTTTTCTTATTGGACTCATTATTTGAGTTTGGTTTTTCTCGCTTTAATAGGAAATTTGTGTGTAAAATGTGTTCTGAGTGTGACCCATACTTTTGATTTGATTACATATTTGTTGGGTTAAATATAGCCAGATTTAAATTTGATACAAATGAATTGATAGTTTGTGTTGAATCTTTTGTAGCAACGGTAATGGGGCTATCCGGGATAAATCTCAATGATTTCCAATATGTTTCTTTAAAGTGACATGGTAGAAATTCTGATTATTCTCCTGTCTTGAGCCTAAATATTATTTTGGATATCTTGGGTTATACCTACCCTACGTGTTCTTTTACCTCATAAACAACAGACACCGGCAGAGACGGGCAGAGCCTGGCTGTCATTAAAGAGTCATTAAAGCAGGCTGAAGTGAACTAAACACGGTGCAGTTCAGTAAAAAGGATCACATTTTATTCTGCTTTATTTTAAACGATACCGATCTGTTAAAATATATCCGGATTATTTAAAAGTCTACTCTAGTCTTGCGAGACTGTACAGGACGTGTAGACAACCCGAGGAGGGAATGAGAATATCACCTTGAGGAAAGGCACCAAGCAGGGCTGTGGAGTCGACTTCAACTCATGATAGAGCTGTTCTGTGAACTCCTCTGCTTCCAGCTTCCCTTCCTGCACGATAAAGGAAGGACAAAATTTTTTTATATTACCTAGAACATGATGTTCAAAACAAAAGAAAACAAGCCGGTAAATGAATACTTAAAATACACCATTAACATTATGCAGCTACAAATGGCAGAATGAGAAGAATAACAGGGATTTGACAAAATAATCTTAACTCAAGGTCTACTTACCAGCTTTTTAGTAAGTAGCTTCTTTTAATTGTACATGGTAGCAAGATTTTCTTAAAGGTCCCATATCGTGCTCATTTTCAGGTTCATACTTGTATTTTGTGTTTCTACTAGAACATGTTTACATGCTGTAATGTTCAAATAAACCTTTATTTTCCTCATACTGTCGGCCTGAATATAGCTGTATTTACCTGTATTTACCCTCTGTCTGAAACGCTTTCTTTTAGCGCATTTCGACGGAATTGCAACGAAATTGCAACAGAATTACGTTGCTAGGCAACAGCTTGGGTCCATGTGTACTTCCTGTCAGCTGTTGACATTCACATCCACTGCAACAGGAATAAACTGGGACACATTTAGAATGTTTATGTTTAAATCTGTGTAAAGGGTCTAAATATTGTATATTTGTGACATCATAAATGGACAGAAATCCTGACAGCTTGTTTCAAATGCAGAGTTTCTGAATACGGGCTGTGTGTGTGTTTCCCTGTGGATTAAGCGTTTCGATACTTTCACAGTATTTATATAGGACTTGAGCCTGCTTTATAATCAAAAAACATGAAAATCTCTCTTTTATATAATATGGGACCTTTAACAAATACTGTTGAAAACAGTAGATCTGATACATGTAGTACTAGTACTCTAATGATTGAATGAATTTGTAACACTGGTTAAAAACATAGAGACAACTGAAGGATTTAAGACGTTGTGATGCTTTTAAAGCTTCACATTGACATTCTAATATTTCATTATTCTACTCCGTGAAACTAGCTACGTACCAGCAGACTCCTGACCAGTCCTCTGACGTTGTTAGCCATGTTGGCAGACCTGGAGTCACTGGAGGCCAGCTTGATCAGAGTCACCAGGAAGTTCTTGCACTTCTTCACACTGTCCAGGGTCGCCTGTTGGTGAAACGTCAGGTGACGGACGATCTTGATAAAGGTCAACTTGGTAAATTTGTATTTTTTCATCCTGGACTCTATGTATATTCTCATGTTTCTGTGTCTAACTGACTAAACATCTGAAACTGGCCCAGTATTGAGGGTTAGAGCGCTGTAGATGGCAGCTGCTCACAGGCTGCAATACAGTGCTATTGGGGCAAGCTGGCACCATCATTTACATCCACTAAATGTGCTTGTTTTTACCATGACAGGCTCTGATTGTTATTATAAATGTCTGACAACATCGAGGAAAGAGTCTCGCTCAAGGAAGAAGTCTCCTTCTGAAATCTGGTGAGGTGACGTGTTGCTGGAAGTTAACGGTGGAATAGTGGAATACATCCATGGTGGAAACGTGAGTGTTATGTTGTGGTGGGAGTACAGGGAGCGTAGCTTAGTGTTCACTGAAAGATTTACAATGTCATGGCTGAATATTTAGATGATGTACACCATGTGGATGAGGTCTGAGAATCCGTATTTATTTGAGCCAGAGTATACGAACGAAGCTCCGGAGAGGTGGTGATCCTGTGGGTGCTGTGACCCTACTCTATGTCCGCGGAGGAAGAATGCTGTAAAGAGCGGGACCTGCTGCTGCCCGAGTATTCAGATTTCACAACCAGACTTCTCCTTGAACGGGACTTGGACACAACAAACAGACGGGATCAAGTGAAAGGTCAGAAACACGTGTTATTTCTCTGTAGGGTTCTTTCCATCGTGTTGTCAGACTGATAATAACAATCTGAGCCTGTCAGAGGCAAAGACAAGCACTTTTAGTGGACGTAATGTCACACTGATGCTGCTCACTGACCTCACAGCTCGGTTACAGAGTTCTCCCTCAATACTGGACCAGTTTCAGAATGTCTTGTTCCCATTAGTCACTTAAGACACAACAAAATTGGAGGATAGGGTCCAGATTGAAATATTCTGAAGTTAGCCTTTAACCAGTAGACACTGCCTAAATTGCTGATGCATCAGTAGCAAAATTTTGTATTGGTGTAAGAAAAAAAAAAAAAATCACAAATCATGACTACAAACAGAAGATGTACTGAAGAACCTTTTGTCCTGAGTAAAAAACAAACAGGGATTGTCAACATTAAAACAAGTGCACCTCTACCCAAGAAAACTCTACAAATTCACCAGTTTTGCCAATCGTACATAGATTCAAATCTTATGAATATTTTAATAGTAGAAAAAAACAGTACCAGTGAAAACACAAAGGAAGACTTGCTATCTTGTGTTTTTTTTTGTCTTGTTTTTTTCTGCACAACAGTAGAAACGCTACCTGTGGAGGAGATGTTAGGGTCCTGGCCAGGTGCTGCAGTTTCACACTGAAATTTGTTTTCAGAGGCCCTGTTCACACCTGACATTAACATGCCAGTCCTGAGTGATCCGATCCACAAGTGGACAGCTCTAAGTCCGTTCACACCTGGTATTAGAATGCGTCTCCACATGTGATCTGATCTCAATTCCCTGCTCTATATGCAAATAAACACAGCGGACGTTGTGACGTAATATTACATGAATGTCAGTAGTAATATCCTACATATTTGTGAATTCTGGTACATTTTTATTAACCATTATATAAATATAAGGTTATTTTACATGCTGCCTTTGCCAGGCAACAGCAGGGTACAGAGCTTCAGAGAGCCGGGGAGGAGAGCGACCGGGCGGACGGGCAGGTGTCAGCTCTGTGCAGAGCAGTGGGACAAACACGCAGACGCATCTCTGACAGGATGATAATAATGCACTTCCTGTTCCCAGTCTGATAGTCTGTAGATATGTAGCCTATAAACAAGCCAACAGGACACAGTGTTTCCATGCTGACAGACAGACCAGCGCTTGTGTCTGCCTGTCTGTTCACCTGAGGAGCTCAGAGACCCTCTGATCCCAGCAGGACATCAGATGAGTAGCCGGTCCTTAATGTGGCCCAGGACGCATTCACTACACACTGCCAGGGCTCTAGACTGCAACAAAAATGATCGCATATGTGACCTTTTTTTGGGAGTGTGCGAGTTAAATTTTTACCTAGTCGCATTTGTGCGAGTGCATGATCATTACTATATTGGAAACACGGTAAGAGCGTTGGATATTGCAGATGAAAGCAGTCCTTTTTGTTCCTCACTGGCGCAGCCTCTCTCTCCCCTCCTGCACTCTCCTCTGTTCTGTGTAAACCTTTGCGCGTGCACATACGCCGCCCCTACCACACGCGCATCACACACTACAGGGCGCCAAAGGGGAACGCTATGCTGTGTGTTTATTGTAGGCAATGTGGTCCATCCATTGCAGGTAACTCTAAACTTGTTAGTGGCTCAACACAGTTTAAGAGTGAGGCTTCACTCTGCGGGAGAGGCTTCTCATTACAAAAAAGAATTAAGTCAGATGTTAAGGCAAGTCTGCACACTGATACTATGGAAGACCTCATCAGAATACGGTGACCAGACGTCACTAACAAATTGTCCCGGTTTTCACTACAATTCAAATAATAATATTATACTTACATGGACGTTTATCATGTTCCATTCATTAATTAATTTGTGCGCATGAGATAAGTATACAGAGAGGCAGCACAGCGCACCGCTGCAGTCTCTATAGAGAGTGATGTTGCACGCGGTCAAGCCAACATTACGCATGGACGCAACAGATATCCGCTGGTTACATTAAGTGTAGTTTTGAGCCACAGAACCCGCCGTGCTTATGTGTACATAAAACGTGTCGTTTTGATTAATTATTTTACACAGTTCCTTCTGCGCATCAACAGGCATTTAACTCCTCTTATAACTCCCTCAGGACCGGCCGTTCCGTCTTTCACCCGGACGGTGTCTCCATCCTGGACAAAATGTCGTCTGAGCTCCACAATTTTAATTTTAATAGCCTGAGACGAAACAAGTTGAAAAATAATGTACGTAGACCCAGACAACAATCCGTTTCCTCTGAGGGAAACTCTACAGGACTCCCAAACTGTCAGTACGTCATGACGGGGATGGTCCTGTGATTAAAGGGGGAGAAAGTAGTGAATGTGATGAGTCATGATTGTCACTCACAGCGTCTAATGCCCCCACCTATAATAATACTTTCTTTCTGATCCCACTCCGTGCTCAAATGCACCACAGGTGTGCCAAGTTAGCCATCCTGATGAAAACGCCTATGGTGTGGACCCGCGTGCATGAATGTGCGTGTGCATGAACGTGTGGTACATTTAAGTGTCCCGGTTTTGTGGGTTTAAAAATATGGTCACCCTGCATCAGAATCAGTGTTTTTAGGGCCAGAGCTGTTGGACTATGATGCCAGGCAGGATGTCTGGCAGTGGCTCTCCCAGGGAAAGAGGGTTAAGAAGCCCAACTTTAAGAGCTGGCCCCTCTGAATTGCAGGGTTTGAAGGAACGTTGTGTTAAGTTAATTTAATTGAAGTTATGTTAATTTAAGTGCAAACATACATTCTGTTGTTATGCTTTGCTTTTAACAACATTTTTGTTAAGTTTTCTTTTGATGTGATAGAAGATGACCTATTTTGTTAAATCACTGTTCGTGGCAGAGAAACTTAATTTTCAGATTAAAATATTTTGGAAATATCAAGTTTTGAGGCATTGTCAATGTTTCCCTGGGGTATGTAAATTAAGACTTTTTATTAGCATGCAAGATCATTGATTAATACCATGCTGTAACCCAAAAAAAGGGTGCGACCAAATCATGTGCTGTGCGACCAACTGAGAAAGTTGGTAGCACCAGTGCTACCAGTGGAAAGGTTAGTCTAGAGCCCTGCTAAAATAATGAGGTCATATGTGGCCCAGACCACCTCTGAATGTGGTCTGAGGGATCGGATCTCAATGTGTCCTCAATGCGTCTTGAGTGCGTTCACACCTGTTCTTAGAGCTGTCCACTTGTGATCCGATCCCTCAGGGCCCATGTTAATACCAGGTGTGAACGGGGCCTCTGTGGATGCATGTTAATACCAGGTGTGAACAGGGCCTCTGAGGATGAATGTTAATACCAGGTGTGAACAGGGCCTCTGAGGATGAATGTTAATACCAGGTGTGAACGGGGCCTCTGAGGATGCATGTTAATACCAGGTGTGAACAGGGCCTTAGCCAAGTGAAACCCAAACTGAGGATGCAAGTCAGAGCTGGGGCTGGTTAGACTCACCTGACTAAGCGTGGCTGGCGTCTCCTTTCTGGTTTCCGTGACGACGGCGGCCTGACTGCGAGGCTGGCTCCCCCGTTCAGACGCAGCACTGAGGGTCTGGATTACAGCTGGTTTGGGAGTTACACCGATCACCTGAACAACACGATATAATCCATCACTATCACACACTCAAAACTAAAAACAGCAGCAGATAAAAGTGTCTACCGCCATGGTAGCAGGCATGTACGCACTGGTGACAGCCACTGCTGAATTATGCACACAAGACTAGAGTTGTGTGTGTCAGAGCAGCGAGGTGGAGACAGAGAACTGCTGGAATGTGTCCTCTGACAGGTTGACTCGAGTCATACTTGAACTTCACATGATTCAGTTTCATCTGAAAATGGGTAACTGCCCTGAAACAAACTCTCACACATCGGTGCATTTGGTCAAAGTCAAGTCCTTTAGGTGTAATTGTGATTCTGGTACGCGTTAAATCAACTGCACACTGATCCCCTAAATAGGAGGAGATCAGTCCAGGTCCAAGTGAACTCTGGTACTGGTCATTTATGGTGAGGAAGCAATGTGGACAAGCAACAGGACTACGTAATAATGAATTTAAACCTACAGGACTCATCTACCTGGTTATCCGTTGAGTTATCTAGCTATCCAGAGAGTTCTGCCCATTATCAGACGGTGAAAGGGGGGTTGCAACAACACTGTGTTGTGTTGCTTCATGTATTTTGGCAGTTCCTCATTAAAAATAAACAACCATCTTCTTAATTTTACAGCAGGCTTTCAGTCATCATTCTCATCATTTATGACAGGTGAACCCCATCTGCAGTCTAAACTAACAATGCTCACTTGTTCAACTGGTCTGTGAAGATGAACAGGTGAACAGTAAAGTGCTGGATAACGCTGGATAACCGTCATCATTACTCCTTATTAACGAGAGGTAAAGGTTATCATCATTTATGACAGGTGAGGTTGATTTGCAGTAAGAATGCTGAGGATCAGACAGTATATGAGCTGCTGTCAGTGACTGTTGAGAGTAAACCAGTTCATGTACCTTTACCACAGTGGTCTTCTGGACCGGTGCTGGTTGGAAACTGGGAGACGCTGCCATTCTGATCACAGTCACCTTCTCGCCACTTTTATTTCCAGCTGCTGCTGCTGACACCTGAATCCAGACGTGGCAGCTAGTTAGAGAATGACACTACAGTCGTCCGGTTTCAGGATCAAATCAAATGAAAGCGGCAACACACACACACACACACCTGTGGGAACAGTATTATAGGCGCTTGACCACAGACGCCTCTTGGTGCCTGCTGGGCCTGTGCCAAAGCCTGCTGGGATACCAGCATCAGCTGACCGCTGTCACTGCGGATCAACATCATACCTGCCAGAATTAGAGTCCAAAGTCACTCACTGTCATTAGCTGATGATTTGTCCTGAAAGGAGGGAGTGCTGGGTAAATTATATGTGTGTGTGTGTGTGTGTGTGTGTGTGTGTGTGCATGCATTGTGGACCAGATATAGTACAGACATTTAAAAGGGACTGTTTGTAAGAATCGGGAAATTGCTTGTTAACAGCGACACCTGTGACCGTTAAGTCAATTAAAGTCAGCATCCTGGTGCTCGGGCTCGCGCTTGTGCTCACTCTACATAGACATGAACGAGCATTGCTCAAAACAGTGAGGCGACATGTCAGCTAAAAACCTCAATATCACTCTATATTTCACCTGCTTGGCAGTAATGTTAGCTGACCAGACGAAGGTCTCTCCATGAATCAGTGCTGATCCTAGTGTTGGCTTTTCCTGCTTCAGCCTGACACTGGAGTTTTGGTCGTCACTTCACAAGACACGGGAAACCTCTGTTGGTCTGGAGGAGCTGCAGCATTTATTTCTGTACAAACGTCCACTGTACATTCACTAGATATTCTCAGAGCTAAACTAACTCTTCTCCAGTGTGTAGTGTGCGCACATGCATGTGACAGTGGAACGAAAGAGTGAGAACGAGCGCGGTGTGTGAGTGAAGGCTGGCAGGCAGAGGAGCAGAGTACAGCAGAGACTCCGGCCCTGGAGACCAAAGCTATGGTCTCCTCCGCGTCCTCCGACCGCGGCCAACACTGTTTAACAGACGGGCTTCACAAGATACAACTTTGCGGTTTTGGTGCTTCTGTGTAGTTTGTGTTGGAGCCTGAGTCTGAACAGCGTAGCCACACGCAAGCGCACATTGGAAACCGACCCGGATTGATTTATACGTGAAAGAAGTTACAAACAGTCCCTTTAAACAGTAACACAGTCTACTTAATATGTCAATTAGTATTCATGATGTTAAAGGTGGCAACATCTGTAAACATGACCTATATGAAGTGGTCCCCGATGAGAACATCACAATCAGGACCAGAATGTAGACCACAGACGGCGGCGTGCTGCAGCTCACCTGTCGGTATCTGGATATTAGCCGGGAGCTGTGTGGACGCGGCCTGCGGCAGCCGGGGATTCACAGTGACCGGCTGTGGACCCGCCGCCCTCGGTACAGTTATCACCACAGTCCTTCCCGGTGTTGTGGCCTGGTTCATGGAGGCCACCTGGCTCAAAGCTGCTTTCGTTACCTGTGGTTGGCCGTTAGCAATCACTCGCCCCGGGGTGGCCACCTTCGATACCACCATGACAGATGGAGAGGAAGTGTGCCGCCCTGGGACTGGAACTGTAGAGGTGGTAGGTTGGTGGCCATGATTAGCATGGAGGACTTTAGGAGGGGCAGGGACAGAGTCCCCCTTTGAGACACCTGCAGCAGAGATGGGCCCTGTTGCCCCGCAGCACTCCAGCTTTTGGGCTTCAGTTACCACTTGACTTGTGGCCATAATTATATCTGAATGGGAAAAACAAGGTGATTTTAATGCGTAATCCAAAAATGTGAAATATAAAAGCAAAAGTTTATTGGTTTCCAAAGTGCTATAACTTCATGTAATGATATATTAACTCAAGCTGTTCCCTAGTTAAAGCATTAAAACTAATGAACAGTAAACACAATGTTTCACAATTATTCAGCTAACTAACAGTTAACCTTCCTAACTCACCTCACACTTTACTGAAATGACTAGCTAGCTAGCTCGCAGGTAAGCTAACTTTATAGCTAAAGTTAGCCACGCTAACAAGAGCTAGCCGCTAGCCGCAACGTCAGAAGTTGAGTTTTAAACTCCTTCCTGTGTGTTTTGTTTGGTACATGATGAAGATGTTTTATGTGTGCAGACTTACTAACTAGCGTCACGTCTTTCAGTTTCACGTGAGACCAAGTTAGACATAATAAACTAACGTTAGTTTAACGTGACACAATAATGAGCATCATGAGTTCATGTTCAATAAACGTCGCGTTCCGCTGCCACATTTTGACCGGAAGTTGTCGTCATTTCATCCAAAGGAACACACTTTAAAAGTGAAATAATAATCGTTAGATGGAAACACCTCTATCATAAATCATATCTACCGAGCAGCAGGCTCCAGGAGAGCTCACCTGGTGGAGGCGCTTTCCGTGGCAGCGCGGTACCTGAACTCACCACAGACTAGTGCTGCGTTTGAGGGTCACACAGGAAAGATGGGCACCGTGATCAGCGACGGCTGGCTAAACAAGATTAATACATGATTTTATGGATAATGAATGGGATATATTCATGTCCCATTCATTGTTACTAACTTCATTTCTTCCCCGGACTCCTTGTGCTTTCTTGTCTCGCAGGTAACCATGGAGCGGGGTTTCACCCGGAGCGGGGTTTCTGGATTGTGGTTTCGTCCGGTGCCTGCTTGACACCAGCTGCTACCATCATTAATTAATTCCGTCTGTACGAGGGACAAACAAGGCTTAGTGACAAAGTGGCAGCCTGGAGAATGAGACTTCTCGGTCACTGCCAAAGACACCAAGAACTCCCAGCAAGCATGCTGATGCTGCGGGAACCAACGCACGGGCATCGATCACAGGGACGTCCCACACCAACACACATGGCCATACTGAGGACAGATGCTGGACAGTGCTGGCGAACGAGCCAGATGTATGGACGACTGAGATAGCTGGAAGCTCCACTTGAAATCCCGTCTGAGGACGACCCAATGATATCAATTCTGATAGTTGTATTATCACTCTTACATTCACTACTATTGTTTTTTGTTATTAGTCCTACTTGTATTAGTTATTACAGCTGCTATGCTATTATTGTGGTTGCTTCTCTATCTATCTATCTATCTATCTATCTATCTATCTATCCCCCAGCCGGTCTCGGCAGATGGCCTCCCACCCTGAGCCCGGTTCTGCTCCAGGTTTCTTCCCACTAATCAGGGAGTTTTTTCTGGACACAGCGCGCTTGGTGGATCGTGTTGGGTCTCTAAACTATGTTGTACGGTCTAGACCTGCTCTATATATAAAGCGTCTCGAGATAACTTCTGTTATGATTTGATGCTATATAAAAATAAATTGAATTGAATTGAATTTTATTACGATATATGTGATTTGGACATGATATATGGACATAATCTGATGTAATGTAACGCTATGTGACGTAGGCTTTGACCGGGTAAAATGAAACACAGACGTTATTTCCGCCAGCACTCAGCATTCATAAAACTCCTTGGACGGGTTGGAAAGTTTAGTATTTTTCTTATTTATGTTGTTTATATGGTGACTTCTACTAACACATACTTGCTGAAATACGGTATACTTCTTTTAGAGTTTCAGAACTCGTCAATCAATAAAATAAGTAGCCTAATCATTAGATTAATAAGGTAATAAAGTCTGGGAAGAAAAGCATAGCATTTACGGGTATTGATCTATATAGAAAGTATACACAATATACTTATTTTCTTTTCTACAATGATGTTGAACATGTCAAGTGTTCAAATAAATATATGAGCCAAAAAAATGTTAGAAATTGAAGTCGACAGAGTGTAACATAAAAAATACTTAAGTTCTCCTAATGAGGTGGAACATTCACTTCTGACAGCACTCCAGTTTATTCAGTCACCTTCATTCCTGCTGTAGAAAGTGGAACTTTAGAGCATGGGATTGGAAATATCTTTTTTTTTTATTTTAGAAAATATAAGTACATTAACAGTTTATACATACAAAAACTGCTCATTTCAGGGGTACATTTATAAATTAAACAATAAAATAAAATAAATCAAAAATATACATCTATATAAAGAAAAAGTACTACAAATTTAGAATAATTATCATCTGTCCATAAGAAATGTATCAAATTCATAATCAGTTTGAATTATTCTTAAGATTCTTATATTATTCTTGATAAAGCATGGACATATCTCCCTGAGGAGGAGGAGGAGGAGGAGGAAGGGCAACCAGGCGGTGTATTGAGTCACTCTACTGCCCCCTGCAGGAGACAGATGTGTTCTACATATAGCTTCACATCTGGCTGTTTCAGCTCTGAGAGGTTAATCACTGCATGGGGACTCGTTGTCTCAGGGTGATCATGGGATCAGAACCTTTCTGTCATGAGCTGAAACATACTGAGTGCTGTTGATGAGGACATTTAGGAAATAAGTTTTTCCATGAGACACTTTTATAAAGTTATAAAGTGAAATGTGTTTTCATCAAGACAGTCCGTTCAGTTTAGGAAAAAAAAAGAAAATTCTCTTGACCTGCAAGTCAGAGAACCAAGAAAGCAAAGAGACCCCTCTGACATCATCAGTCAGGGATGATACAGGTTTCTTAGTGAACCACAGTTGTTTGATAAACCTGGACAGGGGTTAGAATAGATCATCCAAATCTTACTGTTGCTGCTGTGACTCCTTGAGCCGGAAATAAAGAAATAAAACTAGTACTTCTGTCACTTACTGTATGTGCACGGCTGAGTGCAACACTATGACGGCCTTTGAGGAGAGAATATAGCAAAGAGTGCACCATTATCCCCGAATGATCCGTCACACTGACATGACGATGGAGGAGTTGTTGGAGAGACAAAGGGGTGCAGCAAGGACGAGGTTACGACAGCAGGGACTATTTAGACGTGGTGGGACGACACGATCGGTGTCCAGTTTGTTGGAAGCAGACTGAGGTCTTAACTAGGGCCGTCCCCAATACTAGTTTCTAGGCTTCAAAGCTTCAGCGAGAAATAGTCAGAGGTGTTCGAAGCTTTGCAGCGCAGCGGGCTGACATGTTCTTCTGTCTGTCTGCCTGTCTGTCTCTCTCTGCCTCTGTCTGTCTGCCTGTCTGTCTCTCTCTCTGCCTCTGTCTGTCTGCCTTTCTGTCTCTCCGTCTGTCTGTCTGTCTGTCTGTCTCTCTGTCTGCCTTTCTGTCTGTCTCTCTGTCTGTCTGTCTGTCTGTCTGTCTGTCTGCCTTTCTGCCTGTCTGTCTTTCTGTCTGTCTTTCTCCCCGTTTCAGTGCCACACTAATGTACACACACACCTCTACACACAACAAACAGCGATATCCATCTGAGAATAACTAATAATAATAATAATTAATATTGAATATGAAGACTGAATAATGTTGTGAGATAATTCCTTATTTCATGGACTATTTAGGGATTTATACATTATTATTACATACCTATATATATATGTATATATATATAACTTTTTTTAAAACGAAGCATTCGAATAGTGATTTGGAGGTTGAATACCATGGCAACGGTCAGAGCATCCGGGTCAGCCCTAGTCTTAACTCCTGACACCGATAACTACCGAGCCAATAATCCTACAAATTTACAGAGTCAAATCCAATTTCAAACATTTCAAACTGAACACTGAGATGAGCAATAGAAATATCTTTAATAGAATAACTCAATGTCCTGACATTAAATTACTTTTACATAAGAAAAGAGTTCCATCATGGATGTTATTAATTACAAGACCTCAGGACTCTCTGATGATGAAAAAGGTTTAGAGTCGATACACAAGAACTCAGAGAGAGAGAGAGAGAGAGAGGGAGAGGGAGAGGGAGAGAGAAGAAACAGGAGGCTCTGGACACGGGACTGCAGATTCAGATAACAGCATGGAAACTCAACCCATATCAAATCCTCTGTTCTAATCACACTGTAAATACAAAGTACGTAGTTTCAACATCACACTTGGAAATTAAAGATGCACTCCACAAACTTACCATCCAACCTGTAAACACAGTAGTATAATGTTTTCTGTGGCTCTTAAAGGGTATCTTTGGTATTTTTCATCCTGGACTCTCTACGTATAATCTCATATTTCTGTGTCTAACTGACTAATAGGGACAACATCTGAAACTGGTCCAGTATTGAGGGTTAGAGCGCTGTAGACGGCAGCTGCTCACAGGCTGCAATACGGTGCTATTGGGCAAGCTGGCACCGTCATTTACATCCACTAAATGTGCTTGTTTTTACCATAACAGGCTCTGATTGTTGTTATAAATGTCTGACAACATTAAGGAAAGAGTCTCGCTCAAGGAGAAGTCTCCTTCTGAAATCTGGTGAGGTGACGTGTTGCTGGAAGTTAACGGTGGAATAGTGGAATACATCCATGGTGGAAATGTGAGTGTTATGTTGTGTTGGAGTACAGAGAGCGTAGCTTAGTGTTAAAGGTCCCATATTATGCTAATTTTCAGGATCATACTTGTATTTTGTGTTTCTACTAGAACATGTTTACATGCTGTAATGTTAAAAAAACCCTTTATTTTCCTCATCCTGTATGCCTGAATATACCTGTATTTACCCTCTGTCTGAAACACTCTGTTTTAGTGCATTTCAATGGGATTGCGTTGCTAGGCAACAGTTTGGGTTCATGTTTACTTCCCGTCAGCTGATGTCGTTAACATACACTGCAACAGGAAATAAACTGGGACACATTTAGAATTTTTATGTTTAAAACCGTGTAATGGTCTAAATATTGTATATTTGTGACATCACAAATGGACAAAAATCCTAACGGCTTGTTTCAAACGCGTAATTTCTGAATACGGGCACACATATAAGCACTTAAACCTGCTTTATAATATAAAAGACCTGAAAATCTCACTTTACAATATGGGACCTTTAGTTAAAAGATTTACAATGTCATGGCTGAATATTTAGATGATTTCCACCATGTGGATGAGGTCTGTGAATCCTTATTTCTTTGAGCCAGAGTATACGATTATTCAGATTTCACAACCAGACTTCTCCTTGAGCGGTACTTGGATACAATAACAAACAGACGGGATCAAGTGAAAGGTCAGAAACACGTGTTATTTCTCTGTAGGGTTCTTTCCATCATGTTGTCAGACTGATAATAACAATCTGAGCCTGTCAGAGGCAAAGACAAGCACTTTTAGTGAACATAACGTCACACTGATGCTGCTCACTGACCTCACAGCTCGGTTACAGAGTTCTCCCTCAATACTGGACCAGTTTCAGAAAGTGTTGTTTCCATTAATCACTTACACACGAAAACATGGGAGAATAGGGTCCAGGTTAAAAAATACAGAAGTTACAGGAGCTTTGTCAAGTATGAGGAAAATAACCCTGATGATGACGTCATCAAGGTTATGTGTGGAATTTGGACAAATTTAACAAAAAGTTACATCAGAATTTGATAACAGTTGAGTGTGTTGTTTAAATGTGATTAAACCTCAGCCACACAGCCCTGATGAAGAAGACTTACAGAGTGGAACTCTCAATAATACTCAAGGATGTTATTATAACTTTGATTGTTGCTTATTTAGTCAGGTATTACAGTATTTCATTTTATATATAAATGAGATTGAAGTCAAGGTTTCAGGGGCTTTAATGAAATAATGGCATCGGTTGCATCAGTGGAGTTGTAGGATTGACCCATACTATGGATTAAATGTCTGGATTTCAGCGCTCTGATGCTTCAGTTTTGACCACTCATATCTCTTATGAGTCCTCCAACGTTGTGGATGTGCAAACAGTGAAGCGCTGGACTGTACCTTCCCCTTTTCAAATGTCAACACGTCTTGTGCTTCTCTGTTTTCTCGTTGAACTATCAGAACTTTATTTAACTGACTGGTTTCATACTGTCCCGTTTTTCTCTACCTGTGACCCCCCAGCAGGTGTAAGACCAACTCCTCGTCTTCAGCCAGAGACAGACCAGTGTCCAGGGCTGTGTGCGCATCATTCTGATGCCTCCCTTTCTTCCTCTTCCCTGCTGTGAGCTCCTCCTCTTCCTCATCACTGCTTTCACTGCTGTGCTGCCTTTTGGCCGACGTGATCGGATCCTCCTCTTCCTCGGAGTGCAGTTTGTCGGGGTCCGGCAGGGTGCTGGCGTCAAACTCGTCTTCGCTTTGGTTGGCCAGGTACGCATGCACCTCGTCCTCCTCATCAGAGTTGCGTCCGTGCTGCTTGCTGGCCTCCCTCCTGGCTTCCTTCTCCTTCAGCCTCTTCTCCCTGTGTTTGGCTTTCACTTTGCGACTGTACTCCTGCTTGTCAAACGCCTGGTCCTCGCGTTTCAGCCTCTCCCTGGCCTTCTCCATGTTGATTCCTGAAGCCCCCTCCTCTTCTTCCTCCTCTCCACCGGTCACAGCACGTTGGACTGGAGGCCACAGCTGCACGGCCTCTCCTTCTTCGCTGAAAGCCACTTTGGTGTTGACCTGGAAGTTTCTCTTAAGGGCCTTTTTGGCTTCTTTGAACTTTGTCTCTTTTTCCATTTTCTTTTTGGAGCCCTCGGCAAGTTCCTCGGAACTCTCCTCGTCCCCCGAGACATTGAAGACATCCTTTCTTTTGACTGTCAGCAGGTCCAAGTCTTTCAGATCATCGTCATCCTCACTGTCATCTGCACCCAGAAGAAGCATCTTGGACCGATCCACCTCTTCTTCCTCATCATCATCACCTGAACCTTCGGACTCTGAGCTCTGGCTGTCCTCATGAGGAGCGTTTCCCTTCAGCTGGGCCTTAAAGCTCTTCAGCTCGTCCTCTTCTTCGGACTGCTCCTCCTCCTCCTTTCTCTGGCCTCCTTTCTCAGCTCTATGTGCCTGAGCTTTACTTAGAAAGCGCACCCTCGGAGCCACGGCGAGGCCCAGAGAGTGAGCGTACTCCTGAATCTGGAGCTTAAAGACGTCAAACACCTCTTTGTTCTTCATCAGGTAGACGGAACGCAGGTAGGACATGAAACACCTCTGAGCTCTCTCCTTCTGCTCCTTCTCCTGGGCCAGGAAGGCCTCCAGCTTCTGCTGAACACTCTGCAGTTTGTCTGGATTCACCTGGAATCAATCAGAAAACAAGATGAATGAATACAGATGTTGTCTACCACTCTTTTATTGTTGGAAGTAACACTCAAATCTATACGTTTGTATTGTAATTAAAGACATCCTGGGGACTTTTTGACCACTAGTAGTGCTACAGAGTAATAATTTGATGAGGGGTACTTATTTTGTTATAGTTGATGGTTATTTTGCTATCATCAGCGCGTCCAGGATGCTGATAATGCTACATTATGAACAACAAATTCATTAAACAGCGCTTACTTCAGTGTACTGGTAGTGTAGGACTCCACTGTTTAGAATACCTCTACATACTGATCAGGGTCTGAAATTAGCACCCGCCACCCGCCAAATGCGGGTAAATTGTTGGCAGTGGCAGATAGAATCATCAGGCCACCTGCCACTTTGGCAGGCAGGGAAAACGCTAAGTCCCATTGTCCCGTTGGCCGAAAAAAATATGATCGGGGAGGAAGAAAATTTTGGAACCAATTTTGGACGAGAGTTGAAAGAAATTCCTTCAATTACATTAGAATGATCGGTGATGAAAATTACTGTACGTTTTGTGTAGCGCACCGTTATTATTAAACCTCCGTGAAATACACGCTACGATGTAATTTGAACACTGTAATTTACCATGTATATAATGTTTTTCATGTAAAATATATCGAACATTGAATTACATCAGATCTAAAATGTAATTCATTTAGCGCAGAGATTTCAAATTGTGGCAGATAAAATTTCTGAGTGGCAGACAAACAAAAATACTTACCTGCCACAGTGGCAGGCAGTGAACAAAGTTAATTTCAGACCCTGATACTGAATTCATGTTAACCTGGAGTATAAACTATTAGAATACCATTACATACTGATGAAGTAATTCATGTTAACCTGAAGTAAAAACTATTAGAATACCATTACATACTGATGAAGTAATTCATGTTAACCTGTAGTCCAGGACTCTACTGTCATCATTCTGTTCTCTTCCCTCTGCTGCTGATGTGACCAGACTGCTGCTAGAGATGAGAGGCTGGTTGGTCTCAGCCTCTCATCTCTAGCTAATAGGGCTGAGCTGTTATCTAGTCAGCCTTGTGTAAACACACAGAGCCCCATTCTGAGCCGGGTTTCCGAGTGCCGTCTTTATATATATATATATATATATATATATATATATATATATAGAGACGGCACTCGGAAACCCGGCTCAGAATGGGGCTCTGTGTGTTTATATTATATATATATATGATATATATATATCATATATATATATAATATATATATATATATATATATGATATATATATATCATATATATATATAATATATATATATATATATATATATGTCCAAGTAGAGATTCATATATATATATATATATATATATATATATTATATATTATATATTATATATAATATAATTATATATTATATTATAATATATTGTATATTATATATATTATATATATAATTATATATATCAAATTATATAAATATATATATAATTATATATATATAAATAATTATATATATATATATAAAATTATATATATATATATAAAATTATATATATATATATAGATATATATATAGATATATATATCTATATATATATCTATATATATATATAATTATTATTATCATCAACCACACAAGATGTGTTTGTTAACAGATGAAACCTTCACTGCACAACATGAGACTAATATAAGTAAGTAAACTACAATGTTATGGATTTAGATCAAGTGCCATCACATTTATGAAGAATTATCTTTTATGCAGAACACAAAGGGTGTATTACAATGGCAGCATGTCTAACAGTAAAGGGCTTGACTGTGGCCTGCCGCAGTTCAGCTGTCTTGGACCTCTCCTGTACTCCATCTTCACAAATGACTTGCCATCTGTATTGCATAAAGCTAGTATACAAATGTACGCCGATGATTCCACACTGTATTACGCAGCAAATACAAGCGGAGACCAAGTACTATCTTTAGACCTAAACTTGGTCTTTGATTGGATAAAACAAAATAAGTTGGTACTAAATATCTCAAAAACCAAATCCATTATTTTGGGATCTAGTCATAAGCCGTCATCTATGCCCACAATGAATCTCTACTTGGACAGTGAACCTATACAGCAGGTGGATAAGGTCACATTACTGGGACTAACTATAGACAATCAATTGTCATGGGTAGAGCACATAGACACAATTGTCAGGAAAATGGGAAATGGTATCTCCATGGCAAAAAAATGCCTTCCGTATGTTCCAGCACACGTTCTGGGACAAGTAGTTAAATCTTTAAGTTTAAGCCACCTGGACTATTGCTCACCTGTATGGTCTTCTGCACTGAAAAGCATACTGCGGAAACTACAAATTGCCCAAAACAGAGCTGCAAGACTTGTGTTACACTGCCTCATGAGAACGAACACAGACAGCATGCATCATAAACTGTCATGGTTACCAGTAGAGAAAAGACTTGCCTTAAGCACAGCGACATTCTTTAGTAACAGCATTTATTCTACTAAACCCGAGTTTTTATACAGTCAAATTACCAGATGCAGGGACGTTCACAGTCATTTCACTAGAACAGCAGGTGATGGCCAAATCATGTTACCTCACCCAAAATTGAATGCCTTAAAAAAGACGGTCATTTACTGTGCCATCACTCACTGGAATAGCTGCCCTCTTCACATCCGTCAATCCTCTAACAAATCCTCATTCAAATACTATCTACGAATACATTACTTAAACAGCTGATCAATAGTCCAGTGTTGGTCATGTATGGTTTTCGTTGTTTTTTTTGTTCCTTTTCCCCGATGATGGGCCTTGAGGCTAAACAAAAATTGTGGAAGATTGTGTATGAATTTGAAATTTATATATGTTTGAAAATGTGAGTGTTATTGGTGTAACACAAATGTGATGTTGTATATAGTATGTATGTGATAAATTAATGTACATGATTTCGGACCCCAGGAAGACTAGCTGGTGCCATTGGTATCAGCTAATGGGGATCCTTTTTAAATAAATAAAATAAATAAATAAATATCTTTCAATCTAGTGTTAAAGGTCCCATATTGTAAAAAGTGAGATTTTCATGTCTTATTATAAAGCAGGTTTAAGTGCTATAAAAATACTGTTAAACTACCAAAATGCTTAATATACGGAGAGACACACACAGCCCGCATTCAGAAATTGTGCGTTTGAAACAAGCCGTTAGGATTTCTGTCCATTTGTGATATCACAAATATACAATATTTAGACCATTACACAGTTTTAAATGTAAACATTCTAAATGTGTCCCAGTTTATTTCCTGTTGCAGTGGATGAGAATACCATCAGCTGACAGGAAGTAAACATGGACCCAAACTGTTGCCTAGCAACGCAATTCCGTTGCGATTCCGTTGAAATTCACTAAAAAGAGCGTTTCAGACAGAGGGTAAATACAGGTATATATTCAGGCAGACAGTATGAGGAAAATAAAGTTTTTTTTTAACATCACAGCATGTAAACATGTTCTAGTAGAAACACAAAATACAAGCATGAACCTGAAAATGAGCATAATATGGGACCTTTAAATATTAGAATTTTTAGTATTAGAATGGATTCTGCGCAGGCCTGGCTCATCTCCAACGAGCCTTTTATTACATGTTATTACCTCCGCCTAGGCCGAAGGCCTAGGAAGGAGGTTATATTTTCACCCGCGTTGGTTTGTTGGTTTGTCCGTTTGGACGACAACTCCAAAAGTCCGCTATGGATTTGAATGAAATTTTTTGGAGGGGTGGGGTGTGGCACAATGAACAATCCATTAGATTTTGGTGGCGATCCGGATTCGGGATTTTTTTTTAATAACTCTGCTCAGCCTGTGCATTAACACCACAGGCTTTAGGACATGTGCAGTGTAACTGATGACGCCTTCATGCAGCTCTCTCCTTCTGCCAGCTTTCCTCATCAAACACGTGACGGTTTACTTCGACCAAGGCACACTTGGTGATTGTTGCAAAGAGTGACGACAACGCTTTAGGTGGATTTTATTTTGTTTCTGACCACCTCCACTGAAGCCTTTTTACGATGCTCCGCTATGCTGCTCCGCGACGTACAGCTGATCTCAACATAAACAAGCGACGTACATGAAACCTGCATTGGCGGAGGTCGGCGCTCTGCGAGTGCACTTCTAGTTATTGGCTGAAATACCATTATTGGAACAATAGCAATAATTACATTCTCTCACTAATCAGACAATATTATATCGCTGCCGAAATCATGCATCCCTAAAAAAAGTTCTCACACTAACCACTTAAAGGTCCCATATCGCGCTCATTTCCAGGTTCATACTTGTATTTTGTGTTTCTACTAGAACATGTTTACATGCTCTAATGTTAAAAAAAAACACATTATTTTCCTCATACTGTCTGCCTGAATATATACCTGTATTTACCCTCTGTCTGAAACGCTCTGTTTTAGTGCATATCAATGGAATTACAATGGAATTACATTGCTAGGCAACAGTTTGGGTCCATGTTTACTTCCTGTCAGCTGATGTTATTTACGTACACTGCAACAGGAAATAAACTGGGGCACATTTAAAATGTTTATGTTTAAAACTGTGAAATGGTCTAAATATTGTATATTTATGACATGTTATATGGACAGAAATCCTAACGGCTTGTTTCAAATGTGCAATTTCTGAATGCGGGCTGTGTGTATTTAACAGTATCTATATATCACTGCTTTATAATATGAAAAGACCTGAAAACCTCACTTTTTACAATATGGGACCTTTAAAATTTGTATTTCTTTGTACTGCTCGGCACTGAAAAAAATGACATTTAAAACGATTCAATAGCAACAATCTCTTTTTATAGTGTGTTTCCTAACATATGATGTATAAACTAATTCATCTTATATTATGCACTTTATTACAGGACAGAACCCCCATGCTCTCTGGGTGTGGTCATGTTGTATAACGGCCTGAACATGACCTCAGCTGTAACCAGTGTACAATGCATTAATTACACTGTGTGTGTGTGTGTGTGTGTGTGTGTGTGCGTGTGTGCGTGTGCGTGTGCGTGTGGTGATGCTGGTCTCACCTGGATCTTATTGATGGGGACCTTCTTCTCCTGCAGCTGGCTGACCATGCCCCTCTCCTCTGAGGGGAGCAGCAGCAGCAGGGCCTGCCCCCCCTCCTGGTACCTGGCGGTCCGGCCCACCCGGTGGATGTAGGTGTCCGCGTCCTCCGGACAGTCGAACTGCAGCACCCAGTTGACGGCGGGGAAGTCCAGGCCTCTGGCGGCGATGTCCGTGGCGAAGAGCACGGCGTTGTTCTTCCTCAGGAAGTCGTTGTAGACTTCCACCCTCTTCATCTGCTGCTGCTTGCCGTGCAGAGCCAGGACGGGCATGCCGGGTCGGAGGCGGCAGAGGGTCCGGAACAGGTACTGCACCTCCTTGCAGCAGGCGAAGAAGACGATGATCTTCTTCCTCAGGTGGCTCCTGATGAAGGAGTAGAGCATGTTGACCTTCTGCTGGAGCTCACACACCACGTAGCTCTGCTCCAGGGTGGCCGGCGTGCTGAACTTGGCCTTCTCGTGGACCCACACGTACTCCGGGTCTTTGAGGCTGAGCCGGGCCAGGTCTTTGACCGACTTGGTCTGCGTAGCGGAGAACAGCAGTGTCTGCCGGGACTTGGGGAGGTTCTCCACGATAGCGTTGATTGTCTCCGCGAAGCCCATGTCCAGGATGCGGTCCGCCTCGTCCAGGACTAGCATGTGGAGGTCGGAGGCGTGGAAGGAGGACGTCTCGTCCATGTGCTGGAGCAGCCGGCCCGGGGTGCAGATGACGATGTTGGTCCGGTGGATCTTCTCCGACTCGTTCTTCAGGTCCTTCCCGCCGATGATGAGCCCCGCGGAGAACTCGTGGTTCTTGCCCACCTTGCGGAGGACCTGGAAGGTCTGGTAGGCTAGCTCTCTGGTGGGGGATATGATGAGAGCGCCGAGGCCGTCCACGGAGCTCCATTGCTGCCGGTAGAGACACTCCAGCACCGGGATGAGGAAGGCTAACGTCTTCCCGGAGCCGGTCTTAGCGGCGCCGAGGACGTCTTTACCGAGCAGAGCGAAGCGGATGGTCTGTCTCTGGATCTCCGTGGGCTGCCGGTACTGGGCTCCCTGGAGACCCAGCAGGGTCTTCTTGGAGATGGGGAAGTCGGAGAACTTGACGGCGTCCTTGGACTGGATGTCTCCGTACCTGCTGACCAGCCGCTGGATGTACTCCCGCTCCACCTGCCACTCGGGCTTCTTCTCCGGTCGGCCTCGCTTCACCTCTCGCTTCGTCTTGTTGTACTTTTTCTTCCATTTCTCGAAGTCTTTGACGGGGTCGACGCCGTCTTTCATCTTCGCAGGTTTAGGTTTCTTCCCGGAGGAGTTAGCGCCTTTCTTCTCCATGATTTCAGATAGAAACAGAACAAGAAAACAACACAACACGGCGGCTGTTGCTGCTGCTGGACAGCGTGGAGACGAGACGGAGGAGACAGCTTCCTGTCGCATGGAGCACGACGTCATCATCACGGGACATTTGGACTCTACATTATTTTGCCCTCAGGTTTACCTGTCAGGTACTTTGTACCTCCTGAATCTAAATGACTATTAAACAGGAGCACTTGAAACATTTATCTCTTTGTCTTATTATTTTATTTTCTGTCATATCATATTTTTTGTGACCCTACACAGCTTTATTCCGTCTGGACTTTTAAACTAGTTTAGTCAATCAACAGAAAATGAACTCATCATATCGTCATTCATAGTTTTGAGTTTTTTTTGGGTTGTTTTTTTCAGAAAAAAAATCCAAAATTTGGTTCTAGCTTCTCAAATAAAAAAAGATCTGGTTCCCTCAGTCTTCTATGATAGTAAACTAACAATATTTAGGTTTTGAACTTTTGGTTGAAGATGTCACTTTGGGCTTTGGGAGATTGTAATGGGCATTTTTCCCTATGTACTGACATTTTATTGACTAAATGTCTGATTGATTAATCAAGAAAACAATCGACCGATGAATTGACAATGAAAACCAGAAGCAGACCCATATACTGGACATTAGTTTAGAGCTCTGTCAAAGATAATAAATAATACCACTCCCTGAAAAAAATAAGTAATGAAGTAAACAATATAATACATACATAATATAATTAGATCAAATTGAACACCTATTCATTATTTTACACAGAATTTATGCAATGCCTAAAATTATATTTCATCAATTAACAGAGAGGAACAGGGAGCAAATATAACCAAATGTCTTCAAGAAGTAAATATTTAAGGATCTGTAAGGAAGCAGGTAAAATGTTTTATTGTCTCAACGATTTACTGTATATGATATGATTTGATGTGAGTTGCAGTGATTGACAGCTACTTAGAGACAGCTTGGCTCTGATTGGTTGCTTTTGTTCGGGCGCAGTGGAATCTTGCAAATGCTATTAGGAGCACGAGGAGGAGGCCTGATGTTTTTTTCACAGATTATCTGTCTCATGTACTATGAGATATGTATATATGACAAAGTTATTTTTATTAAAGTTTAAAGCTTTAAATGGAGACGTTTGAAAAAAATTACTGATCTGATCTCTTTTTTTTCACAGTTTACACAGTCAGAAAAATACAACATCAGCATCAATCTGTCACGGCTTTTTAATTCACAAAATAACAAAATGGCATCTCGAGAGGACATTCTTACACATGCATAACAACATGTATGAGTATCCAGTCGTCATTTTAAAATACTTTATCTTGAAAACTGTTGGACTGTATAGAAAACCATGCAGTCAGATCATGAGCTGTAGCCCCCAGCCAGGTCCCAATAACAGCTTCAGGAGTCCACCGTTAACCGCTAAACATCAGCATGACGTTCATGCATTCTGGACATGGCACATTGAGCAGCCTCAGCCTGAGGTCTGAGACCCATGGTGGAGATGACTAATGGCAGGATTGGGCAATATGACATTCTGTATATACCAGGGGTCAGCAGCCTTTACTATCAAAAGAGCCATTTTAGGCAAAAACAAAAAAAATCTGTCTGGAGCCGCAAAACATTTGAGCATTGTGATGAAGGTAACACAGTTTATAGTCTAAGTATATAGTATATAAGTATATATAATAAGTATCTAATGTAGTGAGGGCCAAAGTGCAAATGTATTACGGAGTATTAGGGCCACATTGAGGGAAAAAAAATCGGAGATTTCCAGAATAAAGTCATAACTTAACGAGAAAAAAGGTTGTAATGTTACGAGAATAAAGTCATAACTTTACAAGAAAAAAAAGTCGTAATATTACGAGAATAAAGTCATAACTTAACGTGAAAAAAGTTGTATTATTACAAGAATAAAGTCATAACTTTACGAGAAGAAAAGTCAGAATATTACGAGTATAAATTCAGAACTTTACGAGAAAAAAAGTCATAATATTACGAATAAAAAGTCATAACTTAAAGAGAAAAAAGTAATAATATTACGAGAATAAAGTCATAACTTTACGAGAAAGAAAGAAAAAAATGACAAATTACTACTTTACAATATTATGACTTTATTCTCATAATATTACGACTTTTTTCTCGTTATATTATGACTTTATTCCCGATATCTCCGATTAATTTTTTTGCCTCAATGTGGCCCTAATACTCCGTCGTACTGTCGTGCCATACACCTACAACAATGATAAATAAAAATAAAATGTAAAACAAAAAACAGTTATTCATTTCCATTTTTAAAAATCCACAAGGAGCCACTGAAGAGGGGCTGAAGAGCTGCATGTGGCTCCGGAGCCGCAGGTTGCAAAACCCCTGGTATAAACACATACATACAGAAATGTGCCAACTGTTGAAGATTTTGCCATACGGTTGATACTTTGGTGGCTCTCCCTTTAGTATTTCTGGGGGGAATTAGGACAATGTGGGCAATGTTGGAAATCACAGACATTTTTGAATCAATGTGATGCAGTATCTTGTTTTTTTTTCGGGTATTTAATTCAATAGATTGGCCAAAAACAGACATTAACATCTTGTTGTGTTGTCTATCAATGGTTTCTCCATTGAATTTCTAGGAAATATACTATATCACAATATAAAATTACATGTACCGTGATAAAAGACTGTGTCTCTATTTCATATTAAAGGTCCCATATCGTGCTCATTTTATTTTCCTCACACTGTCTGAAATGCTCCGTTTTAGTGCATTTTAATGGAATTGCAACGGAATTACGTTGCCAGGCAACAGTTTGGGTCCATGTTTACTTCCTGTCAGCTGATGTTATTTACATACACTGCAACAGGAAATACACTGGGACACATTTAGAAAGTTTATGTTTAAAACCGTGTGATGATCTAAATATTGTATATTTGTGACATCGCAAATGGAGAGAAATCCTAACGGCTTGTTTCAAACACACAATTTCTGGATACGGGCTGTGTGTATTTCTCAGTATACTGATCGTTTTGATAGTTTAACAGTATTTATATAGCACTTAAACCTGCTTTATAATATAAAAGACATGAAAATCTCACTTTTTACAATATGGGACCTTTAATAGAGATACTAATGCTAGTGTACCTCAAATTTAGGATCCCATGATCCCCTGCCAATCCCTGCACAGATGGATCTATTTTATTTTACTGTAATGATACTACTGTCTGAAATGTATGTGGCAACTGTAAGCGAAGTATAAAGTAAGACTAACATCTCAGTCACCTACTGTACGTAGAGTAAGATATTCTGAGTATTCATGTCTGCTCAGTTTGTTGACTTCTTTCATGCTGAAGTGAAACTGTTCTCCGTTTGAGAAACAGTCGCTGATTTGTGTGCAAAAAGGTTGGACAACCGTGAGTTCAGTCCATGAGTTCCTGTTTTATTCGGATGAGGGTGGGGGGGTGTCGTCCGCCTCGGCCCTCCCTCCGTAGAATGTATTCACTAAACTGGGATGAGTCCACTCCACCACCACATGAACCTGTGATCCAGAACCCTTTCTGCTGTAACCGCTCCAACACCTGCAGTCACACATAAACCAGAAGAATCCGTCAGATATTTACACATCGTTTCAACAAGAGCTTGGAAAACGAGATGGATCTTGTTCAACATTTCGTGGCTCTATTTGAAGTCACTGCGTAGATTTTAAAAGGAGGGACCACCACTGCATGAGTCACACTGGGACTGAATGGGCTAAAAGCAACACATTTGGCGGCACACATTTTTACTAGGATTGTCTCATCTTTCTGAAAAACATACTGTATGCCATGAGTGTAAAGCGAAAGAGAAAGGTTAAGAAACGTGTGGTAATTTGTAAATAATAGTAATAATCCACAATACAAACCTCGTACTATATTCATTCATGGAGCCCTGCAAGTCACTGCATGTCCCAGAACACTGTCCGGCACATATTTCAGAATAAAAGCCTTGTGTTAACAAATGAAGGAATTCTGTCCACAGAAAAAATACTTGAGGGCTTTTATTTTGAAATGAAAGCAGGAAGTGTTGATTTAAAAATAAGTCTGTACTTTTTTTTCATCTCTGTAACATATTCTACAGATAGAGATCAAAACTGTAGTAATCTTGCTGGTATGATGTCAATATACTGTCAATAGGTCACCTTCACTGTCTGTGACATATTCTACAGATGTCTAGACATGTAAACTGTAGTAATGTCGCTGATATGATGTCAATATACAGTCAATAGGTCACTTTCACTGTCTGTTGTTGCTGTGAGACGCACGCGGCAAAAATAGGCGAGACCTCTGTTCTCTAGAAGAGACGCAGCTTGTGACGCGTCTCACGCGGGCAGTGTGGCTGCTCTAACCTGTTAACACGGACGCCGAAATAAAAAACAACAGGTAACGCAGCCGCCACACGCTCCTGACGTTCCTGGTGTGTCCGGGCTGTAACTCTAAAGATGCTATATATATCACATCATTCAGAATACAGCCTGGCTGTATTGAATACAGTTAAACACAAACAAACCAAAAGAAAGGAGGTGAGAACCAAAAAGAAGTGTGTGGGGGCTCTAGTGTTAGCTCTGTGGTCAAAGCTTCTTTAGTGTTTTAGTGCATTTTCAAACATCACAGCGCCGCAGATGGATGACACAAGCTGATATGCCTCTGCTCTCGTGTACTTTTTTCTTCATCATTACAGCACTATAATTCACCATGCCTGCCTTGTGCAGTCAAAGACATTTATTAGACCACCTCACACAGTGTGACATGCAGTAAACTTACACAGTCTAACAATGCCTTCGGTAAATGGTAAATGGACTTTACACATCAGCTCCTTTCTAGTCCTCTGACCACTCAGAGCTCTTTACACTACATGTCAGCATTCAACACAAGCGTGAGCAACAGGACACTGACTGTCTTTGACTTTACGGCCACAGGTGGCACTGTTAAAACGCAGTTTCTGATTCTTATATTGAGCCCCTTTAAAGAGATACAGCAGTAAAGAAGTAGTATGATGGTGTTTTACTAATGGCCACAAGGTGGGGCTATTGATGCCATGCTTACTAATATTTCATGCTCATGGAGAACTTGTTTACCAAGCTTCATTTTATTAAGTCAACAAGCTGTAGAAATATTATTGCCCCCCCTGTGGGTAGAATTGTATGAGATGTTACACACTTGCCCGTTAAGTGCACCGGGCCACATCTTCAGACGTTTGGTAACCAATTACAGACAAATGGGAAGTCTGTTCAGGGTCATTTAAATATGGTATGTTGGTGACGATTAGATGAAATATGTGCCAAAAGAAGCAAAAAATGTGTTTACCAATAAAAAAAAATGGCGGACGAATTTCATGAGCGCAAGCCCCCAGGAAAAGCGCCGGTCGTCGATCCCGACTTTCGTTTAGCCAAACGGCGGTACTGCAACTTCCGTGTCAGTCACGTGATGCCATTGGGCCCAAAAATACTTTTTCCCATAGATTTACATTGGGAAAAAGACGTCTGTAACTCAGCGGATGATTTTTTTTGAGGTGAATGAACTCCCCAGTATGAACACTGTAATAGCCCTTATTTAAAATATAAAGTTTTTAAAGTTGTAAAATGCACTAAAAGCTGAATCCAGAGTTATTTCCCTTCCTCCGTTCATGTGAGACCCAAACCGAGGCTGGAGCGCAAGATCGTGACGACGGCGTGACGTTGGGACCCCAAGTCAAGTCATGTGACCGAGCGGATGCTACTCCGCCAATCATCTCGGACGCTACTCCGCCAAGATCCGGGTACTTTTCCAGACGGAAGTGGAGCCATTTAGGCTTCATGCGCCACTGAGTAGCTCTCATAGGAATGACCTGGGCCCCGCCTCCAACGCTGGATCCAGTTCTTTTAATACATTCATGGCGCAAAGGGGCGTGGCCTATATCAGTCAAATCAGCATCATCATCAAATACAGAAACGCAACAGAAAACGGCTTGTGTTTCATTTGGTTGTGTTTTCTAAACGCTGTGCACGTGTTTAATCTTCACAATAAAATCATTACACATTCTCCAAAGGAGGAGGTTTATGATGGCATGTGCCCCAAAAATAGAACTCGCAGTTTTCATAGTTACGTGTTACCAGTGAGAATATGAAAGAAGAATAAACAATCATGAATCTGTTGTGTACCTCTCTGATTTACTTGGTATAGTCTGCAGCTCTTTTGTGTGTGTGAATGTGCTGCTAACAATAGCTGAGAAAGAGGCCCGGGGGTCCAGGGTCACTCTCATTTTCTCAGCCTCTCTGGCCTCAAACATCAACTACTTCAGAAGTAGTCCATTAGTTTCTCTCTCCCTCCCCTCCCTACCCAAGTGAACAACAAGGTGACATTATCTCAGTTTGCCCTCAGGAGTGCTCTGTTCCTCTTACTGCGTCTGTCACGCTGATATTTCCCCTGAGACAAAGATAGACAGACATACAGTCGTGAAATGTGTCAGCCGTCAATTCATCTCCACACGAGAGAGTCATTAGCTGTATTTCCATTCAGCTGTCAAGCACATTTTAGGCAAAGTCTTGACATGTCGCATAAGAAGAAATGTGAATTAGGTGCGTTTCCATCAGCTGGTTTGGAGGGAATAAACTAGGGTTGGTGCTTTAGGCTACAGGTCTGTAATCCACCAGTAAACAGAGGAGAAGAAGTTGAGGTTGCACACAAGTCTCCAGGTCTTCAGGAACTTATTTCACTTGGTTCAAGTTTGAATTATTATTTCATGTCAGCGAGTATTGGCCATGTTTCATGTTGTCTGATGAGGAACACAATATAAATATATATTCGGGACATATCCAGGCTACGTCAGAACTTATTCAGTAAAGGAGTTTCCATATCACATTTAGCGCATCAACTCTTTTTTGACAAAGGCAAAAACCACCTCAAGCAAGAGTTTTTCACAACTGAGGAAGTTTTATCAAATTTTACCGTTTCCATACAGCTTTTCTAATGCCATACTTCAAAACACGGCTGACACGGCTTCTCAACATTTTCAATATATTAAAGTGCTTTTTGCCTGAATATTGACACATACTTACTGAAAATTCAAGTAAAACACATTTCCCATCGAATGATAGGTCGTGACATCCTAGTGATCCAACCTGACAGAGTTTGTGAGGATCTGCAGAGAAGAATGGCAAAAAATCCAAGGTGTGCCAAGCTTTTCACGTCATACCCAAGAGGGTTAGGGTTAGGGTTAGAACATATGAGGCTGTAATCGCTACCAGTACTGAGTTAAAGGGACTGTTTGTAACTTCTTACACGTATAAATCAATCCGGGTCGGTGTCCCATGCGTGCTCGCGTTTGGCTACGCTGTTTAGACTCAGACTCCAACAAAAACTACACGGAAGCACTAAAGTTCTATCTAGTGAAGCCTGTCTTGCAAAATAGTGTTGGCCGTGGTCGGAGGACGCGGGGGAGACCATAGCTTTGGTCTCCAGGGCCAGAGTCTCTGCTGTACTCTGCTCCTCTGCCTGCCTGCTTGCCTTCACTCACACAACGGGCTCATTCTCACTCTTTCGCTCCACTCTCACATGCATGCGTGTACACTCCACACTGCAGAAGAGTTAGTTTAGCTCTGAGAATATCTAGTGAATGTACAGTGGACGTTTGTGCAGAAATAAATGCTGCAGCTCCTCCAGACCAACAGAGGTTTCCCGTGTCTTGTGAAACTCTGTGTCTCCCCTGTTCCCTCCGGCTGCGGTCGGGAGGCTGAAGCAGGAAAAGCCAACACTAGAATCAGCAGTGATTCATGGAGAGACCTTCGTCTGGTCAGCTAACATTACTGCCAAGCAGGTGAAATATAGAGTGATATTGTGGTTTTAGCTGACGTGTGTCGCCTCACTGTTTTGTGCGATGCTCGTTCATGTCTATTTAGAGCAAGCACAGGCGCGAGCCTGACGCTGACTTTCGTTGACTTAACGGCGACAGGTGTCGCCGTTAACAAGCAATTCTGATTCTTACATACAGTCCCTTTAAGGGTTAGGGTTAGAACATATGATGTGGATTTCTAAAAATGGAAATGAATAACTGTTTTTTGGTTACATTTTCATTTTTATTTATCATTGTTGTAGGTCTATGGTACGAGGGAGTATTAGGGCCACATCGAGGAAAAAAAATAAATCTGAGATTTCGAGAATAAAGTCGTAATATTACGAGAATAAAGTCATAATATTACGAGAATAAAGTCATAATATTACGAGGATAAAGTCATAGGTTTACGAGAAAAAAAATCTTAGTATTATGAGAATAAAGTCATAAGATTATAAAGTAGTAATTTTACGTGTTATTTTCTTTTTTTCTCGTAAAGTTATGACTTTATTCTCATAATATTATGACTTTTTTCTCGTAAAGGTATGACTTTATTATCGTAATATTATGACTTTACTCTCGTAAAGTTATGACTTTATTTCTCATAAAGTTATGACTTTATTCTCTTAATATTAAGACTTTTTTTCTCATCCAGTTATGCCTTTATTCTCGTAATATTATGACTTTTTTTTCTCATAATATTATAAGTTTATTCTGGAAATCTCAGATTTTTTTCCCCTCAATGTGGCCCTAATACTCCGTAGTACATTTGCACTTTGGCCCTCACTGCATTAGACTTATATACTAAATTATATACTTACACTATAAACTGTTTTACCTTCATCACAATGCTCAAATGTTTTGCGGATCCGGACAGATATTTTTTTTTTTTTGCCTAAAATGGCTCTTTTGATAGTAAATGTTGCTGACCCCTGCTGTAGATCAACATTTCAATGCTTCTCGCCCTCTTTGGGGTTTTTTATTAGACGTCAAAGCAACTGACTTACAAATAGTGAGAAAGTCTGCACAGGGCGGGTGGGAGAGAAAGGTTGGACGGGCCAAACAGATACAGGACTTCCACCCAGGAGACCGCTGTTCCTGCATGTCTGCTGTTAAAAAACTGGCTGTAAATTCAGATAAAAGTGGGACGCTGGCCCTGCTCCACACAGATACCTGTTTGATCGAGAAACAGTAACTCTCTACAACTGTGTGATTTCTCAAAGTCTGACAGACAAGAATCTTGGCATTACATTTGATCCTACACACGTTTGCGTCAAAGCTTATCTCTTCTCTCTTCTCTCTCTCTGTCCCTCGTTTCTCCTCCTTGTCCTTTCTTTTCACTCAGGCTTCTCTGTGCTGGACCGTCGTCCGTCCTGGGATCTTCTCTCTCTCCTGGCTGTCGGTTCCTCATTCCAGGTGTTTGGATCTGGATCTTCATCCTCCAGACTCAGCCTCTCCTCTTGTCTCTCTCTCGCCCTTGTGTGCATGTTGTCCTTGTCTCTCTCTCTCTCTCATTCTCTCTCTGTTGGTCTCTTTTCTCCTACCTGTGTGCTTGAGCTTGGCTCTTGTGTGTTCATGTAATCTGTCCTCTTCCAGGTCTCCATGGTGGAGAGGAGGTCATGTGACTCAGGTCTGTTTGGCGACACCTGAAGTTTCTTTGACGTCCTCCTGGATCCACGATCACTTCACTGAAGGTTTCAGGTCCTAAATTCATACAGTTGTATAGCAGATCTAACGTATCCCACTACAGTAGGCATACAGTTGTGCAAGTTTTACCTCATAAAATAAAATGACTTTAACTGCCAAAATTCTTAGTATCATTAACCTGATGTGTTCTCTGACTGTAAACTGATCACGTCACAGCCTTCAGTCAGTGAGGATTACTCTGGTGCAGGTTGCTTACTAAAAATACAGTTAATTGTACAGGCTGCTGTACAGCCTGTTAACAACAACGTGTTCCTTCCTGCAGGCTCTAACGTTACATAATGCTATATATAAATAACATTTCAAGTTGTTTTGGGGGAAACACTGTAACAATGCTGCTCTCTCTGTTTGCAAATGTTAGCTCCTGTTAGCAGTTTCTAGTTTTCCTAAAACATTAGAGTTCCTGAGGCGGCGGTAGCTCAGTCAGTAGGGACTTGGCTTGGGAACTGGAGGGTCGCCCCAGTACAAGTCCCTGCATGGAAGTGTGGAAGGCTATATAACAACAACAGGAGGCTACTGCAGACATGCCAGTTGGTTCCCTCTAACCACTCGGAGCGCCGCTATTGCATGTGTATACTTCCACTGGAGTCCAATAGACCACAGACCATGGATGTAGAAGAGGTTGTGTCCTGTACTTTTGCCCTGCGTGTTAGTAAATAGCCTACAACTCCATTAAATTCTGTTAATGTCATGCTACTAGCACTACTAGCTACTGGCCGATAGCCGGTTGTTTGGGAACAGAGACGTTAATACATCCATCACGGTACAGTCTTACAGCATACAGCCCATAGGTGTATTATAAGATAATAAAAGTGATGAATTACAGCCAATATATCCATTATTACAGCGGCATACAGCTAGCAAGAAGCTGGCAGAACCGGATATGTCATATGAGCGTGCAGGGCGGTGCGGTCCCGTGGGTCTGATGACCGTTCATTATGGCATTTTACTACTTTTAGGACATCATGATTTAAATGAGGGATATCTAAGTGTTCCTACTGAGAAGTTGATTTATATCCTCTGATTTACAGACGTGTCTTTTTACATCCATGGACACAGATTCATTGGTGTTTTCAGTCCAAAATGGCAGCAGCCCTACCGCAGCGCCATCTAGCGGTTGTTGTCAAAAAAGCACCAGAGTTAAGTCTCTTTGCTTCTAGACTCTTTGGTTGAACTGTATCAGAATTATGCATTCACTGATCACATGGTTCCATTCAAATGAATTTATTCGGGTCTGAAATGTTGCTTTTATATTAATGCTGGTGTGACCGACACCAAAAACTCTGGAGTTTATAAATTAGAATAAATAAAATAAAACAATGCCAGCTATGTTCCTGTTTTTCTCCTTAAAGGGACTGTTTGTAAGAATCAGAAATTGCTTGTTAACAGCGCCACCAGTGGCCGTTAAGTCAACGAAAGTCAGCGTCCTGTTGCTCGCGCTTGTGCTCGCTCTACATACGACGAAGTCCTCTCCATGAATCAATGCTGATCCTAGTGTTGGCTTTTCCTACCTCAGCCTCCCGACCGCGGCCGGAGGGAACAGGGGAGACACCGGAGTTTTGGTTGAAGACGATAACGTTTCTCGCTGCAGAGCCCCGTCACTTCACAAGACACGGGAAACCTCTGTTGGTCTGGAGGAGCTGCAGCATTTATTTCTGCACAAACGTCCACTGTACATTCACTAGATATTCTCAGAGCTAAACTAACTCTTCTGCAGTGTGTAGTGTGCGCGCATGCATGTGAGAGTGGAGCGAAAGAGTGAGAACGAGTGCGGTGTGTGAGTGACGGCAGGCAGGCAGGCAGGCAGAGGAGCAGAGTACAGCAGAGACTCCGGCCCTGGAGACCAAAGCTACGATCTCCCCCGCGTCCTCCGACCGCGGCCAACAAAGTTTAACAGACGGGCTTCACTAGATACAATTTTGTGGTTTTGGTGCTTCCGTGTAGTTTGTGTTGGAGTCTTGTCTGAACAGCGTAGCCACACACAAGCGCGCACGGGACACCGACCCGCAATGATTTATACGTGTAAGAAGTTACAAACAGTCCCTTTAATAATGTAGTAGGCTACAGAGCTCTTCCTGGCTTTAAGGTGTTTCATTAATATGAACCAGGTGCTAACTATGTCCAAACCCGAGTCCCCAGCGTAGCCTAGTGAGTCACATGTTGTTACAGTTCTGTTTGTATTTGTCTACACGGTCTGACTTCTGAATCATTGAATGGCTCACAGAAGATGAAAATAAGAAAAAGGGGGGACAGTGGTGCCAAAATACGCTGACAGAAAACCTGATCCAGAGAAAACAGGTACTCACTACTGTCTGATCCCTGACAAACATTGGCGTTGAAGGTTTAGAAATCTGAACCCAGAGTGTGTTTTTTGTACCTGGACAGAGTTGAGGTGGCAGTAGCCGTTGAGCGGGAAGCGAATGATGTGTGCGGAGTCCTGGTTCCAGCTGGTGTTCAGGGAATTGGACATGACGTCTCTGACCTCTGGAAAAACCTCCTCGATCACAGCCCGGTGGGCGCTCATGCTGATCCTCTCGCCGAGCTCCGGAGCCACATGAATCACGACACACTCACACTCCAGACACACACCCCCTCGTTCCTGCTCAGTCCTCCAGCGCTCCAGCTCAGCCTGCAGAGGAGTCAGCTGGAAGAAACTGGCCTCTTCATACAGCAGCGAGTATTCCTGCAAACACACACACACAATATACATGAAGTCAAGCTTAGACACACACACACACACACACACACACACACACACACACACACACACACACACACACACAGACGGAAGACACAGAAAAGAAAAGCTCATGAAAATGTACACACATGCCAGCACAAGCCCACAAACACACACACGTGAACAGACAAACATACACAGAGCATTAATCAACACAGATAAACGAAGCAATGATACAGTCATTATGAGTAACCTCTTTCAGTAGCTGTGAGGTCCACATCTTTCATCATCTATCATATTCTACTATATATATAGGACTCATATAAAGATATTAAAGATATTAGAGGAGTAATATCTACCTGAGCAGAGAATGAAGTCTCTCTCCCTCTGTGTGTGTGTGTGTTGTAATCAGAGCTTCTCTGTGCTTTGTTTGTACATGGCAGCGCGTGCATGTTAGTGCATGTGAGTGTCTCTGTTGTGCCCCACTGGCTGGCTAGGCATGGAAGTGTAACACGACCCCCCTCCGCCCCACCGTTGTTTGAACCGTTAGCACAGTTAGATACTAGCCACCAACTCAGCCGACGCCATGTTGAGAGCTGTGTTGAAGTAATCCCTCAATCATAAATATGCTCTGAATTTGGAATTTAGCACTTTTAAAATAATAACACAAATTGTCACCCACTTCATCCATTGACACCTTTGTGCTGAACAGACTTTATTTGTTTCAATTATTATTGACTATTGACTATATTAAGCATAATGCAGACTACGGCTTGTCAGCATGGGTCATCTAGGTCTAGACTTGGTCGTGAGCTGTCTGAAACACGACAACACTTTCTAAACCGGTTTGATTTTAGAGCATCGAAAAACTATGGAGGACGGAACCTGCCAAAATAAAAAATAATAGAATAAATAAAACTTGATAAATAAATAATAAATAATAATAATAATAATAATAATAAAAAATAAATAAAAAATGAATGCAAAAATACATATAAAAAATGTAATACAAAAAATAATAAAAATAAACACATAAATGAATAAAAGGGAAAAGCAAAAACAGAAAAGCAAATAAATAGGGGAATTAATACAAAGGTACTGTAAATAATAAAGGAGCAAATTAAAACAGAAATATCAATTGATGTCACATTTCATCAATTAATTAATGGCTACATTTATTTTTAATATGGTAAATGGACTTGCATTTATAAAGCGCTTTTCTAGTCTTCCGACCACTCAAAGCTCTTTACGCAACATGTCAGCATTCACCCATTCACACACTCATTCATACACTGATATCAGAGGCTGCCATGCAAGGAACCAACCTGCCCATCAGGATCTGATCTAAATACACAAATACACAATTCACACACCGATGGTTCAGCCTTCAGAAGCAGTTTGGGGTGTCTTGCTCAAGGACACTTCGATAAGTGACCGGAGCAGCCGGGGGATCGAACCACAGACCTTCCAAGCTTCCAGCTCATATTATTTTTGCTACAATTAATGACATATTTATTTATTTATCAAGTCATTTATTTATTTTTGATTTTGGCAGGTTCCGTCCTCCATAAAACATATGCCATCAGATTCATTTGAAAGATGTAACCACATACAAAAATGTACACATACTGTCTTTAGGTGCTTTTCTGCTTGGGTGTCACATAATTATTGTGACAATGAAATAATGAATAATAAAGTTGGAGAATTAAAGTTTATTTGGCTGAGACTAATTCAGCCCAGAGAGAGTAACTAAGTCAATACCAGAATATGTTGACAAGACATCAGAAAACGGTTTGATTATAGTAACGTTAAGTATAAATATCATGATGCAACAACTACGTATAATGTCACAAAATTGCTGGATGCATAGTAACATTTTACTTATAGCGTAATGTAAAAATGTTTTTTTTAATCTAAAGCATAGTTATACAAAAATGATACATATGGAATGTATTAACTATATGGATAGGTTAAGGAAAACATAAGACTTCCATACAACAAAGTAACTAAAGCAGGCATGTTAGTTAAAAGTTGTGTGCCCCTTCAGCAAGGCATTGTTCAGTGTGATTGAAAGTACAACACTGTGACTGTACAGGGTGTCTGAAATGTTATAGGGGTAACTGTAAAACCATGCTCTCTAGAAGAAGTTCTTAGGATAGTTTCTGCAAGTGGTCTATGGGCTCAAGTGGTACTGTTCAGACACACTGCAGTGATGAACTGTGATAGTACCTGATCAAAGGTCTAGACAGACACTCACTTTGAAGTCATCGGGGACGAAGAGCTTTGAGGTCCGGAGGAAGTTAAGTATGTAGCGGAACATGGGGCCATCTCGATCAATGAAGTAGTGCTGCTTAAGACTATCCAACACTATGGGCTCCGTTCCATCAAACAGACGACCGATCCTGCCAGAGACAATAAAGATGAAAACAGACAGGCCTCTTCATCAAATACTAACCAAATGTTTGGAGGCTGTCATGTGTGCTGGCCACGGATGTCCTAAAATATACTGCAGCAGCTGAATATTCAGACCTTGTTGACAGATTTTTAAAACAATACACTTTGCCAATTTGCAATCCTATTTTATGTATAGTTATAGAGATGCAGCAGCCTTTACTTCCCATCATCCACCGCTGTAATTAACCCGTTCTCACTCCCAACTTGTCAAATACCGACGCTTGGTCAGTGGCCCTCGGCATCATACCGACGCACCGAGGCACACTTTAGCGTCTATATGATACGCACCGGACTTTCAATTCACTCCAATGTAAACCCATCGGCATCGGTATTAGACGGTCAGAGCAACTGATGTAGTATTAAGAGCGAGAAATTCCGTAGGAGGATGGAGGGGTCAAACAAACACAGGACTTCCACCCAGGAGACTGCTGTTCGTGTCCTGGGTGAAACCAAGTCAACATTGACTTATTTTACAGTAGTTTGGTTATGTAACTTGCGTAGCTTACTAAACCTAACCAAGTAGTTTTTAAACAAACCTAAAAAGCTAAGTATACCTTTGGAAGTTTATTTTGAAAAGACATTATGTAACGAGCGGAAACTGGCATATCGTCCCTGGCACGTCCAAAACTGACACTGCAGGGGTACCCAGAGCATCATAGTTTGAAGCTTAGGGCCACTGACCAAGCAGCCATGTCAGATGAGTTTGGAGTGAGAATGTGTTGCTGTATTCTGACATCAGTGGATGGTGGAAATATGGGTACTTTTCCTCTCTTTGCCTGGGGGTGTCACTATGACTATGACCATGTCTGCTATCAGAAATTAAAACTGGCTAACAACATTACAGTTTACTTTACAGTAAATGCATAGTTATTTAAAGACTAAGTTAAATTTTCAATGTCTATCTTAATACATACATAAACTCGGAAAAAACAGCTTGGAAATTTGTGTTTGGTAGATTATTTCTCTGTTGTTACAATGCTAATTGGCATTGTATTTTACATGGTTGGAAAGCCTGTTTATTTACCTTCACAATGATGTCCGGCTTGTAAGGATCATGCATTTGTGGGATGAGCAGACAAAATTCTCTGCCAGTACTAAACAGTATATTCTCCTGCTATGCTGATTGTTGCACCGATGGAGTAACAGCTTTTGGTGGGGGCAGTGTCATGGTGTGGGGGGGCGGCATCTCCCTCACTGGCAAAACAAGGCTTGTCATCATTGAAGGTCATCTCAATGCAGTGAGATATCGGGATGAGATTCTGCAGCCAGTGGCGATCCCATATCTCCACAATCTGGCACCTAACTTCATCCTCCAAGATGACAACGCTCGCCCCCACAGAGCCAGGGTTATCACAGACTACCTCCACAATGTGGGAGTAGAGAGAATGGAACGGCCTGCCAAGAGTCCAGACCTCAACCCAATTCAACACTTGTGGGATCAGGTTGGGCGTGCTGTACATGTTAGAGAGACCAACACAACCACGCTGGCTGACCTGCAACCAATCCTGGTTGAGGAATGGAACACCATCCCACAGCAACGTGTGACCAGGTTGCTGACCAGCATGAGGAGGAGGTGCCAGGCTGTTGTGGCTGCGTATGGATCTTCCACCGCTACTGAGGCTCCTGACGGTGGATTAAATGAATAAAGTGTAAAATTGCCATTATGTCTTGTTTGTTCCTTGTTACTGATAGAGAGTTCAATCATCCAATCCACCAAACAACTCAAAACAAGAGTCAACACCAACAGGAGAATACACTGTTTACCATTGATGGAGCATTTTGGCAAATTTCACTTGGGCGCTACCCACATAATCAGCTGTGCTGCTCATCCCACAAATGCATGATCCTTACAAGTTGGACATCATTGTCAAGGTAAATAAACAGGCTTTATAACGATGTAAAATACAATGCCAATTAGCATTGTAACAACAGAGAAATAATCAACCAAACACAAATTTTCAAACTTTTTTTTCCGAGTTTGAAAGAGTTATTGTAATCATTCCTCCCCACTTATTAGCCAATCAAAGTACTTTCTTGGCCTAATCAAGTTACAGTCATAGACTGTAGAAGTGGACGTAGTCACCATGACGTCATCCACGGGTTTGTGGACTGCCGTTTTGAAGCCTTGAGTTAGCCATTTTGGCCGTCGCCATCTTGTTTTTTTGCCGTCGCAATCTTGGTTATTTGCAACCAGAAGTGACATGAGAGGGTGGAGCTAAGCACAACTGAACAGTGAATAAGACATTTTTAGACGACCAAAAAGGTTATAATTAACTTTGATGAACTGAAAACACCTTCAATGAATCACCACCTTAACGTAGTGGAGGGGTTTGTGTGCCCCAGTGATCCTGGGAGCTGTGTTGTCGGGGGCATTAGCTCCTGGTAGGGTCTCCTAAGGCAAAGTGCTCTCAGGGGAGGGGCCAGACCAAGAGCGATTCAACAGACCTTAATGGAACAGACCCAACAGACTGGTGAAACCTCGCCGGTGAGCATCTGGTGGCCGGGCCTTGACCCATGGGGCCCGGCCGGGCACAGCCTGAAGAAACACCATGGAGCTGCCACCCTGTGGGCCCAACCCCGGTAGGGATAGGCAATTGGGGTTGGGTGAAATGCGAGCCGGGCGGCAGGTAAAGGCGGGGATCTATCGATGCTTATCCCCGGCATCGCAGACTGGCTCTTGGTAAGAAGAACATCACCACTCTGGTGGGGAAGGAACCGTAGCTGGTGCGGGAGGTAGAGCGGTATCAACTAGATATAATTGGGCTCACCTCAACGCATAGCTCTGGTTCTGGAACCACACTCCTGGAGAGGGGCTGGACTCTCACCTTTTCCAGAGTTGCCATTGATGAGAGGCGCCGAGCAGGTGTGTGGATACTCACTGGATTGGCAATAACAAACACCATGTTCAAGAAGGTTCAGATCTGAGGCCGTATGTCTTGGACACTCGGGTGAAGAGAAGAGCAGAGCAGAGCTGTCAACTGATCACCAGGACGGGTGAGTTGGATCAGATGGCGTAGGAGGTTGCCGGACAGACCTGGTAAACCCAAACGTGTAGTGAGGGTGAACTGGGAACCTCTGGCTGAGGCCCCTGTCGACGAGGTCTCCAACTCCCGCCTCCAGAAGAATCTTTTGTGCATCCTGGGGGAGGCTGGGGACATGGAATCTGAGTGGACCATGTTCAAAGCCTCCATTGTGGAAGCAGCTACTAGGAGTCGTGGTCGGAAGGTCGTCGGGGCCTGTCATGGCGGCAACCTAAGAACCTGCTGGTGGACACCGGCGGTGAAGGAGGCCATCATGCTGAAGAAGGAGGCCTTTCGGGCTTGGTTGGCCCGGGGGTCTCCGGAAACAGCTGACAGGTGCCGGTTGGCCAGAAGGGCTGCAGCTGCAGCGGTCGGAGAAACAAAAACCCGGGTGTGGGAGGAGTTCGGGGAGACCATGGAGAAGGACTTTCGGTTGGTCAGTCTCTATGTGCAGCCGGCTGCACATAGAGACCAATGTATTGTGTCCAGCTCGGAGGACGGCAGGTTTGGTTAAAATGAGGTTGTAGCTCGTTGTCTACCTTACTACGGTTAGAAAGAGCTGTTGTTTGTGTTTTAACAACGTTTCTGTTCTGAGTTATTGATTCAGAAAGTTTGAATCTGTCAATATCTTTCACACTTTACCGAAGTACATCATCTAGGGGGTCTCCGTACATCAGCAATGTGTGGACTGTCAGGAATGATTGGAAGAAATGCTCTATGAAGTAACTCGAGGGAACGAGTTACTTAATTGAGGGAACGAGTTACTAACTTCAGGGAACGAGTTACTAACTTGAGGGAATGAGTTATTACAAATTTTCTCCTAGGGGCTTTTTAGGGGGGGGGGCTTTATTTTTTTGAAGGGTCACATTTAAGATACTTTCTGTTGTCAGAGATAAGATTTGCATTAGCCAGAATCCAGAAGTCGGCAGTGTGAGTGGTGAAGTTAATGGACTACCAGCACTTAATGGACTAAATGAAAACAGTTACATAATCAGTCAAACAGGGTATTAGGCATGCTGAATGCCATTGGGCAGATTTAAAGTGTTCTGAAAATCACCTCTATTATATTGGAGTTTTAAAGCAACATGAGGGCACAAACAGGGATCCACAAAGGCCACGTAATCAGCCATTAAAGTGCAGAAGCATCGGGAGCAAAAACTAGAAAATAACTTATGGGGGTCAAGTGAACAGTGAGTCATGGGAGCATCTACAAAAACACACTAATAGCATCAGCAAAGAGAGACAGCGGTGGCAAGTAGAAGCCCGCCGACAGATGATTTAAAGTGTATGTGATTAGATATTTCTGCCATTTTGTCCACCTCTTGTAGTTGAATGGTTTTCGGCGTGTATGTGTGCTTCACTATGAAACTACATCCCTTAAAGGGACTGTTTGTAACTTTTTAAGCGTATAAATGTACCGGGTCGGGACACATGCACGTTCGCGTGTGGCCGCTGTACTCTGCTCCTCTGCCTGCTTGCCTTCACTCAGACAGAGCGCGCGTTCTCGCTCAGCTCGCTCCACCTCTAGACGTGAACGCGCGCTCACTCCACACTGCAGAAGAGTTAGTTTAGCTCTGAGAATATCTAGTGAATGTACAGTGGACGTTTGTGCAGAAATAACTGCTGCAGCTCCTCCAGACCAACAGAGGTTTCCCGTGTCTTGTGAAGTGACGGGGCGCCGCAGAGAGAAACGTTGTCGTCTCGTTAACGACCTGGTGCCGGTGTCTCCCTTCGGCACCTGGTCAGAGCTCTCTCTGGCTGCGGACGGAGAGAGAAGGGGGACACGCTGCGGAGCCCCGCTGCCTCAGCCTGCGTTGAGGCAGGAAAAGCCAACACTAGGATCAGCAGTGATTGACGGAGAGACATCCGTCTGGTCAGCTAACATTACTGCTAAGCAGGTGAAATATAGAGTGATATTGTGGTTTTAGCTGACGTGTGTCGCCTCACTGTTTTGAGCGATGCTCGTTCATGTCTATTTAGAGCGAGCAAGCGCGAGCTCGACGCTGACTTTCGTTGATTTCACGGCCACAGGTGTCGCTGTTAACAAGCAATTCTGAAAGTTACAAATAGTCCCTTTAATTTGCTGCCTTAAAATTCCATCAACGTACCCATTAATAATGATGTAATTAATGTATTTTAGTTGGATTTTAAGGAGACATTTAAAGGATAAACACATGTGTTGTAATGAAGTACCTGCAGGACTCACCAATTACCAGATTACATGAAAATAAGTATAATTTAAGAGTTTAAATGTTTTTGGTGTTGTGATCGAGGGATGGGATGGGATGGGAGGGATATACAGTAGATATGATAATTACTACTGTAAGAGATCACAATTCAACAAATAAAGAGTACAAAAAAAAGCATTTTAACCCAAGCAGAGAACCCATTATAAGCCCTTAATATATTACAATATTAGTTTATTAACTATAAATGTATCCAGTCATTTACACCAAAACTTGGATTAAACCCATTATACACCTGAATACTGAATAAGAGTCCCTTAAAATGACAATAATTTACACCTGTAACTAATTCAGACCCCTAATGTAATTGTAAAGCCAAATACCAACCGTGATAACACTTTAATTTGACAATTAATGGATTTATCAAATATTTCAAATTAATATGTAAATTTGAGGGAAGTCAAACCTGGATCTTTTCTTGTCTTTTTTTTTTTATTTTTCAAACGAATGGATAATTAAGATAATTAATAACTCTGGGCCCCACCTTAGGGGTCGCGACCCCAGTTTGGGAACCAATTGATTTAAAGTAAGGTGTGTTTTTCATAGCAGGTGTGTGTGTCTCTCACCGTGACTCAGGGTACTTTGTAAGAGTGGCCAGGCTGCTGGTGTACATGTGTCCTCCTACATCGATGTGGACAGGTGCATTGGTTTTGGTGAGCTGGGCTGGTTTGGGGATGCCGGCGGAGCCCAGAGGAGACACAGGAGACACAGAGACCAGCTGCTGACTGGACATGTTGCTGCTGCCACAGCTGTCCTGGGACACAAAACAGACACACACACACACATACACACACAGTAGTGGTAGTACCAGTATAAAAGTAATTATATTAGTAGTAGTATTAGTAGCAGTCGTTGTCAGTTGTCAACAGAAGCCAATCAGACATTTAAATATCCAATAAATACCATCCTGTAATAAATATTCTACTTATTTTAGAGACCTTATGCACATTTGTAGAGCAAGGTCACAATATTAGTTAATGTAAGTGCACAATTCAAATATACACTCACCGGCCACTTTATTAGGCACACCTGTTCAATTGCTTGTTAACACAAATAGCTAATCAGCCAATCACATGGCAGTAACTCAATGCAATTAGGCATCTAGAGGTGGTGAAGACGACTTGCTGAAGTTCAAACCGAGCATCAGAATGGGGAAGAAAGGGGATTTAAGTGACTTTGAACGTGGCATGGTTGTTGGTGCCAGACGGGCTGGTTTGAGTATTTCAAAAACTGCTGATCTACTGGGATTTTCACGCACAACCATCTCTAGGGTTAACAGAGAATGGTACGAAAAAGAGAAAATATCCAGTGAGCGGCAGTTGTGTGGACGAAAATGCCTTGTTGTGATGTCAAAGGTCAGAGGAGAATGGGCAGAGTGGTTCAAGATGATAGAAAGGCAACAGTAACTCAAATAACCACTCGTTACAACCAAGGTATGCAGAATACCATCTCTGAACGCACAACATGTCCAACCTTGAAACAGATGGGCTACAGCAGCAGAAGACCACCCGGTACTAGCACCGGCCACTTTATTAGGTACACCTTGTACCTAATAAAGTGGCCGGTGAGTGTAGACTACATTATTATTACACCAACATGGTGGAGGCACAAAGTTATATTAAGGAATCATCAGACATCGCCTTCTCTCTACAGACTGTCAGCAAATGCCCCTCACCGCTGATCCATCTTAAATATGTGACTCCACTATCTTCAAGCTGCACTAATCAATTTTCTCCTATTTTTCTGCGATCCCCGTCCACAGCACTGTATTGCTTTGCTCCGGTGTTCACTGTCTGTTTCTCCATGCTGGGGGCACACCGACCGTCAACTACTGTAAGTAATACACCTACTATGGAAAATATACAGTATATACAACCCCACTTCAAAACACACAAAACTATCCATTTAACTACGAACCCAAAAATTATAAGCGGTGTCACTCGTTGTGACAAAGACACAGAGAATTTCCCTTTAAAGGTCCCATATTGTAAAAAAGTGAGATTTTCATTTTTTTTTTATTGTAAAGCAGGCTTAAGTCCTATATAAATACTGTGAAAGTATTGAAACGCTCAATCCACAGGAAAATACACATAGCCCCGTATTCAGAAATTCTGCATTTGAAACAAGCTGTCAGGATTTCTGTCCATTTGTGATGTCACAAATATACAATATTCAGACCCTTTACACAGATTTAAACGTAAACATTCTAAATGTGTCCCAGTTTATTCCTGGTTGCAGTGTATGTGAATGACATCAGCTGACAGGAAGTACACATGGACCCAAGCTGTTGCCTAGCAACGCAATTCTGTTGCAATTCTGTTGCAATTCTGTTGCAATTTCGTCGCAATTCTGTCGAAATGCGCTAAAACAGAGCGTTTCAGACAGACAGACATACAGGCATATTCAGGCAGACAGTATGAGGTAAATAAAGTTTTTTCTGAACATTACAGCATGTAAACATGTTCTAGTAGAAACACAAAATACAAATTTAACCTGAAAATGAGCATAATATGGGACTTTTAAATAAAAACAAAATGCAATTCAAATATCAAAAGTTTTTTATCCCAAATCACAGCATGGCTTTTTCTATGGTGTTCCTGAAGGTCTTGGTGTCTTAATGTGGTTAAATCATTTTTGATCAATTCTCCAGTGATAAAAAAAGGTTAAATTTAGCACCAAATCTGTGTAATAAATGGTATCAACACAAAAAAATGCTGCAACAACTTCTGAGACATAATAGAGCATGAGGATGACCATCATATACTTCTATCATGATTTTCTAAGCCCTTATACACTTTCACAGTTTATTTTAATTCACTCATTCATTCATTCATTCATTCATTTTATTTCTGATTTATGACTAGAAAAATGTGACACACAGTGTTGAGCTGCATCTCAAATTAATCTTCAGGTTCCCAGCTTTCAGTTGTGACATCTACTGTTGACTTTTTATCTCCCCCTGAACATCCCCTGTCCCTCACCCCTACCCCTCTAATAAAGGGGTGGAATGGTAAGTGGTTAAAGGTCCCATATCGTGCTCATTGTCAGGTTCATACTTGTATTTTGTGTTTCTACTAGAACATGTTTACATGCTGTAATATTAAAAAACAACAACTTTATTTTCCTCGTACTGTCTGCCTGAATATACCTGTATTTACCCTCTGTCTGAAACGCTCCGTTTTAGCGCATATCGACGGAATGCGATGGAATTGCGTTGCCAGGCAACAGCTTGGGTCCATGTTTACTTCCTGTCAGCTGATGTCATTCACATACTCTGAAACCGGAAATAAACTGGGACACATTTAGAATGTTTACGTTTAAAACCATGTAATGGTCTAAATATTGTATATTTGTGACATCACAAATGGACAGAAATCCTGACGGCTTATTTCAAACGCACAATTTCTGAATACGGGCCTTGTGTATTTCTCCGTATAGTGAGCGTTTTGATAGTTTAACAGTATTTATATAGCACTTAAACCTGCTTTATAAAAGACATGAAAATCTCACTTTTTACAATATGGGACCTTTAAAGGACAACCCGTTCTACCCACTGAGCTACAGCCACTCACAATATTAGTATGTCAATCGTGTGTTTACACCTTGCTCTGCTTCTCCCAAGTGGCCAAAATAAAATCATCAATGCAACTCTAAGTACTACATTAGAAAACATTACAGAAGGTTTAATATGCCCTTTTGATATATAATTATTAGCCATATGGGACTACGGTTCCACCAATACAGTCTGTATTAATACAGGCAAGTTTGCTCTGCAACTGTGACATCCTGTGAGCTGGCTGGCCTGACCCACCAAGTTTTTAAAAAAGTGCTGATGATTTAGAATCATATAGCTCCCAGGCAGCCTCAGGACTGCCACATAATGCCAGAAGCCTGACAGGAAGCACAGAAACACAAAGACAGTCTGTCAGGCCCGTAGATATGACTTTGCTCTGTCAGAGCACCAGCTATTCCCACATTGCCTTGTAGGCTACACTTCACAATGCCAGGTGCCTGGCCAAGAAGCAAAGCGTTGAGCACAGAGAGGAAGCAATTGGCAGCTTGCAGGAAGCCAGTGCCTGACAGGCAGGAACAAAGGTCTTCTATACACTTTCATTCTGTTCCAAACGGCTCTCTTCACACCTGCGTCACTTGTACTTCAGTGTAAGGTCAGACCTCAAGTCCTTGACGTGAGGCAAGTTTATCTACCCTCTTTTACTGTGTTATGGATTGTATTTTGTGTTGAATTGTTAAGCACCTTTTTTGCAATGAAAGGCTCTATATAAATAAATAAAGTTTAAGATAACGTTTAAGATTCAGTCAAAGTTAACGCGATAATAACGCCTTAACGCAAATTAGTTTTAACGCCACTAATTTCTTTAAAGGTCCCATATTGTAAAAAGTGAGATTTTCATGTCTTTGATATTATAAAACATGTTTAAGTGCTTTATAAATACAGTTAAACTATCAAAACACTCAATATACGGAGAAATACACACAGCCCGTATTCAGAAATTGCGCATTTGAAATAAGCCAATTTCAGTCCATTTGTGATGTCACACATGTACAATATTTCGACCATTACACGGTTTTAAACGTTAACATTCTAAATGTGTCCCAGTTTATTTCCTGTAGCAGTGTATGTAAATAAAAGCAGCTGACAGGAAGTAAACATGGATCCAAACTGTTGCCTAGCAATGCAATTCCGTTGCAATTTGGTTGAAATGCACTAAAACGGACTGTTTCAGACAGAGGGTAAATACAGGTATATTCAGGCAGACAGTATGAGGAAAATAAAGTGTTTTTTTAACATTACAGCATGTAAACATGTTCTAGTAGAAACACAAAATACAAGTATGAACCTGAAAATGAGCACGGTATGGGACCTTTAAGGCATTAACACAATCGATCTGTCAGAGATTGTAGCAGCTCAGTTTTAAAGCTAGAGTGAAGATACTGGTATCATAGTAAACTATAAAACCTGACGAATCCATCGGTACTAACCATGTCATGCTAGCTTTTAGTGAAGGAGGTTAAATAACGCTCCGAACTTACACTAAATCTTAGCGAGGAAAAACTGTCATGGTCATCTTCAAAGGGGTTTCTTGACCTCTGACCTCCAGATATGTGAATGAAAATGGGTTCTATGCGTACCCACGAGTCTCCCCTTTACAGACATGCCCACTTTATGATAGTCACATGCAGTTTTGGTGCAAGTCATAGTCAAGTCAGCACACTGACACACAGACAGCTGTTGTTGCCTGTTGGGCTGCAGTTTGCCATGTTATGATTTCAGCATATTTTTATGCTAAATGCAGTACCTGTGAGGGTTTGTGGACAATATCTGTCATTGTTTTTGTGTTGTTCATGGATTTACAATAATAAATATATTTGCATAAAGCAGCATATTTGCTCACTTCCATGTTTCCATACTTTATTTTTACAGTTAATGTGTGTATTTCAGGCTGTAACTGAAAGTATCCTTAACTCTGCATTCAGTCTTATTTCCTGCTCTCTTGGAGATAGCAGAACAAGCTGTAAACAGAACACATGACATAATATCACTTGGGGTGAACATATTGACAAACATTTGCCTATTTACACATCCAGCAGACACGCTGGCAACATTATCATTCATTTGGAGTCGTGTTTTGTGTTTTAAGTCCAATTTTCTCTCTCTTTTAGCTCTGTTTTGGGTCTCCACCAACTCCTGAGGGAAATGTCTGTCTCTTTAGCTGCTAAATGCTCCACCATGTCCACCAGCTAGTCTCCTCTGACTGTGTCTGTCTGCTGTTGTAGGGTACAGCAGGTTTATCAGAGAGTGAGAGTGACATTGCACATAGTCAGGTGATCCGTTGTTAAAATACAGTACAACTCTGTTAGTGCAGCTTTAAAGGTCCCATATCGTGCTCATTGTCAGGTTCATACTTGTATTTTGGGTTTCTACTAGAACATGTTTATGCGCTTTAATGTTCAAACAACACATTATTTTTCTCATACTGTCTGTCTGAATATACCTGTATACACGCTCTGTCTGAAATGCTCCAATTTAGTACATTTCAAACGGAATTGCAGCAGAATTGCGTTGCTAGGCAACAGTTTGGTCCATGTTTATTTCCTGTCAGCTGATGTTATTCACATCCACTGCAACAGGATATAAACTGGGACACATTTAGAATGTTTACGTTTAAATCTGTGTAATGATCTATATATTGTAGATTTGTGACATCACAAATGGACAGAAATCCTGACAGCTTGTTTCAAACGCACAATTTCTGAATACGGGCTGTGTGTATTTCTCCGTATATTGAGCGCTTCGATACTTTCACAGTATTTATAAAGCACTTAAACCAGCTTTATAATATAAAATATATGAAAATCTTACTTTTTATAATATGAGACCTTTAAAGCTACTTCCTTCTGTAAAGTGCATAAAAGGTGATTATTGCGTATTTTAAATGACTCTGGGTAAACTACTGCACAAATTCCATCAAATGTGAATGATAAGTTTTTCTTCCGTTTACAAGCTGTTACATCTCTCTCATCACTTCGGCTTATATTGTGCTGTAATGAGTTATGTGCACTTTATTAATAAAGAATAGTTGAATCCTCCTTAAAGAGGGCGGTGCGTGGTATTAAAATGGACATCTCCTTAACTTATCTGTAACAGTGGCCTTTTATCTGCAGAATGTGGACTCACACGGTGCTCGTGCGCAGAGAAGCTGTACTTTACCTTGCTTGCGGCAGGTTTTTACGCACGAGCTGTTATAACACACAGAGGCTGCTCGAGATGAAACACGACCACATGTCCTCTGTTACCTGTGTGGAGACTGCAGCGACCGGGGACCGCACAGCAGGCTGCGGGTTCATGTGGGACTCCGTGGTCCTCGCAGGCACCGGCTCGCTCTCGTTCCGCTCCACGGGAGGACACTCCGCGCGCGGCCCGGGGCGCACGCACAGCCTCTTGGCGTGAGGAGCCCGCGGGTCCTCCTCGTGTCTGAGCCTGTTCGCTGTTGTTGTTGTTGTTGTTGTTATTGATGCTGATGATGATGATGATGATGTGTTTAACGTCGTTACCGCCGGCTTCACATCCGCAGCGTCGGTGACCCGGCGCAGGTACGGGATCACGAGCTGCAGGTGGGACTGCGCGTGGCCGTTGACCGTTTCCGAGGCAACGTAAAGCGTCGTCGTCGTCCTGGAGCCCGCGGCGCCCACGATGCTGTTGAGCGTTGCTATGGAGACGGCGCCGATGCAGTGGTTGGTGTACGTCTTCGAGAGCTTGGCGGCACGCGACAACATCTGCATCCTCGTGCCCAACAGGTTCTTCCCGATAGCTTTGTTCTCGTACCACGTCATGTCGCTCGCGCAGCAGTGGTCCCGGGGCCGCTGGAAGAAGGCCCGGCAGAGCGGGTTCCGCTTGGACACGTACCGGACGAAGCTGGCGTACGGACACGGATCCGAGCCCGTCTCGTACATCCGGGGCAGCGTGTCCTCGTCCGCGTCCGGTCGCTTCTTGGTCCAGGCGGCGGAGCGGGACTTGTGGTACGGACCCAGAGCCTTGAAGTACACAAACTTTCTCCCGTCCTCGTCCACGGCCAGACCGAACGAGTCCTCCTCCAGCTCCCGCTGGTTCTCCCGGCCCCGGGTGCAGAAATACATGCAGGTCTCGAACCAGACCTTGTTGAGCAGCCCGAACGGCGTGTCGGTGTTGAACACGGAGGACTCGTACAGCTTCCGGAGGTCCGAGCGCGTGATGGCTTGTTTCTGCACCACGGGACCGGCGCCCTGCTCCTCGAGCCTCCGGATCACCGCGGCCAGGGTCAGGTTGGCGCTGCGCAACTCCGGGTCCTTGGTGAGGTCCAGGGTGCGGCAGTAGGGCGGCTCGTTGAGGTACCGGTTCAGGGAGCTCCGGATGCTGATGAGGGACGACTTGCTGTACAGCTGGCCGCTCTTGGAGCGCGCCTCCGCGTAGAAGGAGCGCAGCAGCGCGCACAGCGCCTCCTTGTCCAGAGTTTCAAAGTCCGGACTTTGTGCTTTCTCATTGAGGTACTCCCTGAAGATCCGCACCGCGTACCGGGTGGCCAGGCGGGTGTTCTCGCTCAGCTTGTTCCGCTCTGACGGCTGCAGGTCTCCCTCCAGGTGAGCCTCCAGGTGAACCTGGCTGCTGCTGAAGGGGTCCAGATCTCCCTCCTCCTCCTCCTCCTCTCCTCCTCGGTCCATACTCCGCAGAACGACCGCTTGGAGCTCCGCGGCGGATCCGCTGGAGTCCAGCACTGTGCCCCCTGACTCCCACTCCAGCTCCACACCACAGTCCTCGTCCTCTTCCTCCCCAGTGATCTGGACCTCCTGGATCTCATCATCATCATCATCATCCTCCTCCTCCTCCTCCTCATGCTCTTCCTCTGTGCTCCTCTCAGGGCAGCTCATCTGCTCCCGCTCCGCGTCTCCGCTGCCAGGCATTCTCGCCATATTGCGGTCTGTGAAGCAGTCCTCCGGCAGCGCGCATGCGCTATATTGGACCGCAGCGCTGAAAGCCTTTTGTGTTTAAGTGACCTTCAGCCGTGCACGCGGGTTTTTTTTAAGGCACGGGGAGCGAGCGCAGCGGGAGAGTAAATTTGGAAGCGCGCTCCCTGACAAAAAAAGGCTGCAGTATTGGACTGCATATTGGACCAGCAGCATGAGCTCTGTGTGATGTGGTGAAGAACAGGACTGCAGGAGTGTGACCTCCAGTAGCATCGGGAGCCAAACACACACACACACACACACACACACACACACACACACCATTATCTTCGCTCTGATATCACTTTCATTCATAAATATGAAGAATAATGAAGACTGTCAGCCAGAAGAGATGACAGATCAAGAGTTGAGGTAGATCTGTCTTCTAGTATCTCAACTCCTATTACACTGTATTTCAAATCAGACACAAGGATTTAAAGGAGAGAAAGAGAACATTATCACACTGACAATATCTAATCATCACACATGCACACTTTATTTTATTATCATTAGGACACATCTAAACAGTGTTTCACCTCGTTGTGCTTGTTTTAATAGTTATGTATGTACTGCATACATGTGGATAGCTCTTTTAAAGGTCCCATATTGTAAAAAGTGCGATTTTCATGAATTTTATATTATAAAGCAGGTTTAAGTGATATATAAATACTGTGAAAGTATCAAAACACTCAATCCACAGATAAACACACACAGCCCGTATTCAGAAACTGTGTGTTTGAAACAAGCCGTTAGGATTTCTGTACATGTGTGATGTCACAAATCTACAATATTTAGGGCGTTTTCACATTAGGTACGATTGATCATTACTGTGCCAGAGTATGATTGCCCCCCCTCTCCGCTCATCTTTCACATTAGTAAAGTTGTTCCGTACCCGGGAACACTTGCGTCATTATCCACGTGTATTTGTTTATGTTGAGATCAGCTGTTCTAGCAGCAGAGCATCGTAGAATACTTCATTCAAACTTGACAGAAACAAAATAAAACTCACCAAAACCGTCGTCGTTAGTCTTTCCAACAATCACAAACTCTGGTTTGGTTGAAATAAACTCTTATTTCACCGAGTTTGATATGAAAGTAGGACGACTCTACACGTTGTCTCCCCCCTTGTCTTCAAAACTACTCGCCAACTGCTAACGTTACTCACGCTAAATAGCGGTCCACTTCCGTGTTTTGGTACGGTTGGCTTTCACACCTGATGCGAACCGTACCCGAGTACACACACTGAAAAAAATGGTACTTTGGATTGACTTAAAAAAATTAAGTTAATTTGTTACATCTAATTTTATTAGTTTTTCTCAAATTGTATTTATGATTTGGTTGAAACCGTAATTATGATTTAATATAAATCAAAATATTTGTTTGGCCAAAGTCAAAAACTTACATTCACACAAAGTAAAAAGATTATTTATTATGAAGACCATAAACTATTTTTTTTACTTTGTTACAACTTAATTTTTCATTTTGGATAAAACTAATATTTACTATTACATCCAAGTAGAGTTTTACTTTGGAATAAACTAATTAAAATGCTTTAATTTGTTACATGCAATTTTATTACTTTGTTACAACTTAGAGTTTTACTTTGGATTAACTTAAAAAAATCAAGTTAATTTGTTACATCTAATTTTATTAAGTTTTCTCAAGTCAAATTTCTGATTCAGTACAAACAAACTAAAATTTTAATTTACCTTAATCAATATATTTTCTTTAGTTGCAAGCCAAAATGATACTTTATCTGTGTCAATATAATAGCATTTTTTGCTTTTTTACAACTTACATTTTCACATAAACAAAAGCTAGTAGAATTTTCACATAAGATCAAATTCAAAAAACATTTTGTTACAGACAATGTTTAGTTTAGTTTACTATTAATAAAGACAGGAATATTCTCTTCAAATACCTAAATGTTTATTGTGATATCTTTTTAAAATATGCATCAACTTTTCTGTTATGTACTAAAAAAAACAAAAAAACAAAACAAAAAAAAAGGAAACCCACAATGAATTGTGCGGCCAATAAAGCTAGCAAGTATACTCAACACTTGAGGAAAAATACATAGTAACTATAAAATCAAATAAATCATGATCTTTTCAATGTTTTTTAAACCTTATGCAACCTTTCTGTAACCTTAACCACAGATATCTTAACATGTGAAACGGGTTTGTACATCTCTCCTTTAGAACCTGAGATATGTAATGTAATAGCCATTAAGAAGTGTAAAAATAGATTCTAACAGTGTTAAAACTTGACTATCCTTTGATAAAATGACCAGAATGTATGAATGTCACATTATTTTGAACCATTACAAATGTGAAATCAAGAGACCCAAAAAAACAACCAAGGAAAAGTGCAGTTCAATTGCTGGGGGTGCAATCTATGAACAAAGCTTGCTCTTTTGTGCATAAGTCAGTTTAAGAACATTACCATTACTAGTACTGAATTGCTGGTCATTGTGAATTTAGCATTATTCACATTTCAGTGTTAATAACAGTGCCACAATATTTATACCACAGAAAGAATTCTGTTAACAGGGAAAATCTGAAATTAAGGCCATCTATCTTTCAACTCTTCCACTCCTGATTCCTTTCCCATAATGTCCTGTCTTTGCAGTGAAAAAGTCTTGTCCATTTTGTCCTTTATCACTGCACAGTTGTTTCGCTTCTTCACATCACTTAAAAGTGACAGTCTCTGTTAGGTATGTCGTTGGCCTTTCCACTTTTTTTTTGCTGGCAATGCATCCTCTGGAGCCAGTTTTGAATTAAAGTCTGTTTCTCTCTCTTATTTACAATTAACAATGAAACTCTTCCATCATCTTGGAATGTATTTGAATACAAGCTATAAAACAGAACAAAAAACATGCTGTATCCAAATGTCTTTCTTGATTGATCCAGTATTTAGAGCTTGACACTCAGACTGCACACTTTGCGTGTCATTTTCTTTGGCTCTATCTCCATGAATATTTTCTGTAGTGCATCAAAAGTGTATTTGAGCTCACCTGGATAGCTCAAGTTTAGAGCATAGATGAAACCAAAGTGCCATTGCACATGCATGTGCGACCGATGGCAACTCATTAAGGACTTCCACACCTTCAAGAACAATCCCAATGTCATGTGGTGGCTGGAGAGGATCCTCCTCCTCCCTGATGACAAACACTGCCATTGTACACCTCTCAAGCTCGGTTTCAGCTTCATCCTTCTGCACAACCTGATAAAAAACAAGACATTTATGAGAAAACGATTCTGATGAAACCACTGACTGATGTACCAATACAAGAAAATATCTATACAAACAATTCTCTCAATCAAATCTCAATAAAAAACTTAAATTGGGGTTCTAGTGATGCGAAAATGTTAATGACTTGCAAAGTCCAGCAGATTAATGGCAGCTCCTCCAAATATTTTCCTCATAGCAAACATTTGACTTTATCGCAAGTAAAGCATTGGTACACGTATTAATAAAAGCTATATCCAAAAAGTTATAACATCTTAAATAGTACAATACAGTAGCATACGTACTACTATAAGATTCACTATAATGTTAAAAGATACAACTGCCTTGTGTCTTCATATTTTCATTAATTTCATAATCTTCAGACACTTTCCACAATCCAATATTTGGATATAATATCCATTTTATGTCCAGGCTTTTCGCTACTCCATCTGCACTTCTGCTGCTGCTCTGAAGTGACAAATATTTCACACTGCAATTAAAATATCTTAATAGGTTCCAGCCAAATATAGCCACACTATATAGTGTTTTACAAAATATAAAATATAAACCAGCACAGAGACTTAAGTCATTGTGTTAGACATATTCAATTTTTAAAAAATTGTGATAATTAATGACCACTGGGGGGGCAGAGAACTCCACAATAATTATACGCAGTCAAATGTACAGTACATGCATGTAAAGTTTGAATATTCAATGTTTTATCTTGTGTATAGCTTAAGTGATTCATGCAAAACTACTTACCAGATACTCCTTGATAAGTTTGTCCACGTCTTCCCCAAGGTACAGAATAAGGCACTTCAGCAGACACTCTCTTTTTTGATTCACCTCGAGGCTCTAGGTGAGAGCACAAACACACGCACATAATGCAAAACTATACTGTCCAATTTTTCAACTTGAAGATGCAACCTGAAGATTCAAACACTGCACAATGCAAAAATGGGAGTTACAGTAATTGTGATTTACAAATGCTTTGAGCAAACCAGTTAAAAGGCCTGTCAAACTGAGAAGACAAACGTAGTACATCTTCCAACGTGTAATCTAACTCCACAATCAAATGTGTTGACAAGATGAGCACTATTGCGTCTATTTACAATGTTACTATTTATGTGATATAAGGCAAATGTTTATGTATTGTATGTACCAGTACATACTTGATCAAGAACTTTCAGTATGTTCCGGGTCTTCTCCCTGACAACTCCTCCCTTGTTTCTGATGATGTCAATCAGCTTGCTGTGGTGCTTGTCCAAGGAAGCCAGGAATCGCGGTTGAAGTGGAACAGTTGTGATCCTCATGAATTCAGCATTGACCTTTAAAAAACAAAATAGCACATGCAAATGTTCTTGCATTACATGTTACATTACAGCTGTGTGGTGCATGAGATTTTATTTTTGATATCAAGGGCCAAAACATGCATTTTAAATTGGTTCGGCTCCATTTCTTAGCAGGTTTCTTATGATAGGGGATAATATTATTTATTTTACAGGCCACCACTGAAGTTACTTACCTCATCCATTGTGAACAATGCAGGCCATCTCTCTTTCATCTCTTCCACTCCTGATTCCTTTCCCACAACGTCCTGTCTTCGTAGTGAAAAAGTCTTGTCCATTTTGTCCTTTATCACTGCACGAATAACTCGCAACTTGGCTGGCCTTTTCACGGCCATGGCAGCCCATCCAAAAGGATCTAGTAAAAGCAAGAATAAAAACAGTAGTGTTAGTTGGAGTGAAAAATCGGCCATTAACTTACATCTGATTCATATTCACAAATTCATTGATTCACAATTCTGGTGAAAAGAAGTTGTTTTTGATTTGTGTTTATAATTCTTAAAATATAATAATAAATTAAACATGTAAAAATACTGATATGAAGTGAACCTGCCAATAAATGTTCATACTGTCATGTAATTTCCACTGCATTACTAATTCAACTGAAATTATTGAAATTGCATTTATATACTACATTAGTAAGTTGGCCTATACATCTGTGGTAACTTATTCTCTAAAGTGCTGTATTTCTATTTTGGGTTTGTCATTCCTATTTAAACATACATGAAAATGATGTTCACTGTTGTTCATTTTGGGACTTACCAAATTCAGCAATGTGGCTAAACTGTGACCTTTTCATGAAACAACAGCAAACCTGTAAACACAAAGCAAAAGGTGAGATTTCACATTTAGTTTTTTGTTGGGATAGTCAACATTGTCCATAATTGTCACAACAGACTCTAATTTAATAATTAGGCCTTAGACATACTGGTGGTATTACAGTATACTGCATTAACATTGACAAATGAGAGAATGTGATATGAATTCTTCCTCTTTAATCGATACTCACCGTCTAGTACTCAATCCATTCTCATCATTTTTGATTATGCTTAAAAAGAGTAAAAGTAATATTCATATGAGTTCACAATATTTATATTACAACATGTTGTTTCAAGAGCAAAAAGAGCAAAGTCACCATATAAACTAACATATTCCTCTTAGCAAAACGGTAACTCTGGATTAAAAAATGTGTAGGGCACAGAAAATTGTCAATCACCTGTCGTACTATCAATCCCTCCCTGTGTTGCTTATCTGAGCAGATTCACTGCTTGGAGGGTACCCTGATAGAGGGAGGTGGGGGTCTGGAGGGTACCCTGATAGAGGGAGGTGGGAGTCTGGGGGAGCTGCATGGTTTTTCTGGCCTTTTCAGACATGGGATACCTAACTTTTAAAATAAACGAGGTTCCATGCAGTAACCAGACAGAGAGCTGAGGCTGTAAACAGACCGGCTGTGGATGAGAGACGGCCGGTGAACGTGCGTCACCTCAGTCAAATTACGTTTTGTTTGTTAAACACAAGTTTTAATAAATTGATTTCGTTTTTACTCCAAAGGTTTATGACACTTACAGTAACGTTCATTATGGTCGTCAATTCAGTAACGTTAACGTGTCCGCGGAGTTTCACCTAGTCCTCCTCACCTGGCTCTGCTGCTGCAGCTCTCTGTGTGTCTCTGTGTGTCTCTGTGTGTGAGAGCGGCGGAGGAGCCCAGCCCCACTTTTCTCTCTACGTGACACATTAAAGCAGATAACCTGGTTTAGCTAGTGCAACCGCGCAAAATACAAGAGACAGTGTAAAATAGTTGTCCATCCTGCCACTAACCATAAATGTACACGGAAAACACATGTGCCCCTAAAAACAACACAATTTATAATTCCTACCTTGTTTAAAAGAGTCTTCTTGAACAGCAGTCGGTCCTCTCTGTTGAAGCAAGGTAATGGCGGACAGCAAACTTCACGAAGGAGCGAGCTGATGTGACGTCATGTGGTCACGTGACATGAAAATCTCTGGTTTGAAGTGAAAATACTATTTGAGTTAAATTATTGTTTTACTTTACTCCAGGGGGAGTATTATTTGCTTTAAAGCAAAGTGAAAAAAACTGGTTTAAACCAGAAAGCATGATTTTCAATCAGACCAATATAGAAATGCACTTTAAATGAATGACACAGTCGTTGCACTTTTTTCAGTGCATGATCCGTACTCCAGACCACCTTCAAGTGGCCTCGAGTACAGATTGAGGAACCGTGCCCGAGTACGGTACAGGGCGTTCACACTAATCAATGGAACTGGACTTTGGGGACAAGTGTACTCGCATCTGGGCCCGGGTCCCTAATGTGAAAGCACCCTTTAGACATTTCACAGTTTTAAACGTAAACATTCTAAATGTGTCCCAGTTTATTTCCTGTTGCAGTGTATGTGAATGTCATCAGCTGACAGGAAGTACACATGGACCCAAGCAGTTTCCTAGCAATGCAATTCCATTGCCATTCCGTTGAAATGCACTAAAACGGAGCGTTTCTGATAGAGGGGGAATACAGGTATATTCAGGCAGACAGTATGAGGAAAATAATGTGTTGTTTGAACATTACAGCATGTAAACATGTTCTAGTAGAAACACAAAATACATACATGAACCTGATGATGAGCAGGATATGTCCCCTTTAAGTGCTGCATAAGTTATACTGTCTATTTAGTCATTAGTCTGTTCAGCATTAGTTCAAGGAACAGTGTGCAGGACTCGGCAGAATCTAGCGGTTGAGGTTGCAGATTGCAACCAACTGAAACTGCCCAGACTATGAACTACGGCCGACGTGAAAACACGAAAGGCTCTCTCTAGTAGTTAGAGTCCAAAAAAACGTACGGAAGAAATAAAAGAAGAAGAAGCGGAAGAATTAAGATTTGGATAACATAGTTACAGCATTCACACAATAAATAAATAAGTAAGCAAATATTTATATTAGTATGCATATTTATAATATGTTTATTGTTCAACACAGGACATTTCAGTAGAGAGATTAAATATATGACAATAGAATAGAAATAATTTAGTTTTACTTTTTGTACGGCACTTTGTAGGCGGACGTTTTACTGGCATAGTCGCTTTCAGTCCAAAAAGGCTGAAGCGTAGCTCTGCTCTGCTGGGCGCTGACGTTGCAACGGAACGAACCACTGACTTTCACTTCTTAGCGATATACGTTCTCTGCTGACACTGCGAGGCACCCCTTAGCGTAGGGATGTTTCTAGGAGTTGACAAGGTCTGGGGCTAAGCCCAGACTATCTGGGGCTGAGGTCAGACTATCTGGGGCTAAGAACAGACTATCTGGGGCTAAGAACAGACTATCTGGGGCTGAGGTCAGACTATCTGGGGCTAAGAACAGACTATCTGGGGCTAAGAACAGACTATCTAGCGCTGAGGTCAGACTATCTGGGCTGAGGTCAGACTATCTGGAGCTGAGGTCAGACTATCTGGGGCTAAAGCCAGACTATCTGGGGCTGAGGTCAGACTATCTGGGGCTGAGGTCTGACTATCTGGGGCTGAGGTCAGACTATCTGGGGCTGAGGTCAGACTATCTGGGGCTAAAGCCAGAATATCTGGGGCTAAAGCCAGACTATCTGGGGCTGAGGTCAGACTATCTGGGCTGAGGTCAGACTATCTGGGGCTAAGGTCAGACTATCTGGGGCTAAAGCCAGACTATCTGGGGCTGAGGTCAGACTATCTGGGCTGAGGTCAGACTATCTGGGGCTTTCTGACTGACTGAACTTGTATACAAGAGGACGTTACCTAGCCCCGCCCACTCCCTCAGTCTCTCCACACACACTCAAACACACACACACACACACACACAAACACACACACAAACACACACACACTAGGCAGCGGTTAAGGGTAGGCGGGTCGGGAGTTAAATTATTTACATTTCATGATGATTATAGATGTTTTCCTCTGTCGGAAAGATTGGTGGCTAGAAGCCCCAGAAGCTCAGTGCTGATGATGCCGTTGCTTTAGCGTCTGTATGAGACGCACCAGACTGTCAACTAACTCCAATGTAAATCCATCCATGTCATTATTAAACGGCAAAGCTACTTAAGCAGTACAAAGAGCGAGAAAATCCGCTTAGGGGAGGAGGTCGGGGTGGATGGTTGAGACAAACAATCACAGACTTTCACTCAGGAGACCGCTGTTTGTGTCCTGTATGAAACCAAGTCAACGTTGACTTATTTTACTGTACCTTTGTTACGTAACTTACATATCCTACTTTATGCCAGTTAGTAGGGATGCACCGATACCCGATACCAGTATCGGGTATCGGTTCCGATACTGTGCTCATGTACTCGTACTCGTACTCGTACTCGCAAAACAGCTCCGATACAACGGCACCGATACCACTTTACGGTGGTGCGCCCGACCCCACTGGGCCGGGATCCCACCTCAGCCGGCGCGCCGGCCCTCACTTTCATTGCGCCACGGGGTTTTGCTTGCACCCTCTGACTCGCACGTGCTTTAGACTCCTTGGTCGAGTTTCAAGACGGGTCGGGTGGGTTGCCGAGATCGCCGCAGACCCCTCGCGCCTTTTACGTGGGCCGAACCCCAATCTGGCGGCACGACGCGGTTGGGGCGCACTAAGAATAGTCCGTCCCGGTCGACAGTCGCACCGGGAGCAGGGGGCCGTCCCCGGCGGGGAGAGAGGGCGCAGCAAGCCCTTTGTCCACGGTGCGGCGAGGTCCGGGCGGGGAGCGCTGTAAAGCTGCGGTCGCGAGCCACCTTCGCCCCAAACCTTTCCAAGCCGACCTAGAGCCGGTCGCGGCGCACCGCTTCGTATGCGGGACTCCCCAGCCTGCCGTGTGTCGCTCACACCCTCCAGCTGGCTGTTAACGAGGGTCTTTTGGCACAGAGAAGTACTTGTATCGGTACTCGGTATCGGTGAGGTAACAAACATACTTATTTTAACCCTATAACCACAGTCTTTTTCTAAACTTACCAAGTACTTTTGTTGCGTAAGTAAAACGGAGTAAATCTATGTTGGAAGTTTATTTTGAAAGGCCACTATGTATGTAACATGTGGAAACTGACACACCGTCCCTGAGTCCAAAACTGATGCTATGAGGGGTACCTATAGAGCAAAGAGAAATTTCTAGCATGTGTGCGCTGGATGCTTTGTGCTGCTTAGACTTGCTCTAATAAACACTGCATGTGCTAAGGGGTCATCAGGATTTTGGGACCTAAAAATAGGCACAAGAGAATGTTAAGGAACTGTGACATCTCAGCTAAACCACTATCAAAGTCAGTTCACAGTCACGGGGAGCGCCACTTACAGAAGAATGTGTTCTGTGACTCCTGGAGCTTGGTCAAGACTGAGAAAATATCTCAAGTGGCACGGACTGCATGTAGACATGGCTTGAGTAATGTCTGTGTGGAAATGACACATTTTGATCAGATAGCTTGCGTTACAAACTTGGGGTGAGGATCTAAGTTCATTCTTGACCTTGGAAACAACAAGGTCCATTTTGTAGCTGATCTGGAGATTTCAATCATATCACATGATGTTCATCAGAAGTGATGTGTGATATGATGGATATCATACCATTTTCTGGAGCTTGACACTCACAGCCAGGTGGCAACCTCCGGTTCTGAAAAGTAAATCCAATGCCTAAAGCCCCAGACACACCAGGAACGTCAGGAGCGCGTGGCGGCTGCGTGATTCACGCCTTGGGCGTTCATACCAGCTGCATTTCAGCTGCGTGTCTGCTGCGTGTCTGCTGCTTCAGCTGCTGCTGTCAGCCCTTTCTTTCTACATAGAGTTTGCCTTTTAATGGCCATTTCATTTCATTATAAATATAATTTATATTTATTTTAGACTGAGAAAGGTTAAGAAACTTGTGGTAATTTAAATTTAATTTAAATTATAATTAATTTAAATTAAAACTCCTCACTATATTCATTCATGGAGCTCTCCAAGTCACTGCATGTTCTAGAACACTGTCAGGCACATATTTCAGAATAAAAGCCTTGTGTTAACAAATGAAGGAATTCTGTCCACAGAAAAAATGCTCGAGGGCTTTTATTTCAAAATTAAAGCAGGAAGTGTTGATTTGAACCCCATACTTTATCAATTAATGGTGCTCTCCAAGTCATTGCATGTTCCACAGCACTGACTGCTCATGTTTCAGAATAAAAGCCTTGTGTTAACAAATGAAGGAATTCTGTCCATAGAAAAAATGCTTGAGGGCTTTTATTTTGAGTGTTGATTTAAAAATAAGTCTTTACTTATTTTTCATCTCCATAACATATTCTACAGATAGACATCGAAACTATAGTAATCTTGTTGGTATGATGTCAATATACAGTCAATAGATCACTTTCACTGTCTGTTGTTGCTGTGAGATGCGCTCGGCACGCGTCAAAAATAGGCGAGACCTCTATTCTCTAGAAGAGACACAGCCGCCACGTTTGTCATGGACAGGTCGCTACTGCGGCGTTGTCATCGTCTTTAACTTTTTCACAGTGTGTTTTGACTTGTAACATTTCGGTCGTCTAAAGATGTCAGCGTTGTCAGTTATTCAGTGTTCAGTTGTTCTATAGCTCCACCCTCTCGTGTCACTCCCGGTTGCAGAAAAAAACCAAGATGGCGACGGCCAAAAACCAAGACGACCAAAATGATCACAGACAGTATATAAAGATGGACGACATGACAGCTCCCCAAAGGTGAAGCCAAAACATCTGGATGGCCCCCTGGTGGCTGGCTGCAGTGTCGGTCATGAAGCCCCCCCCCGCCCCTTCATGTTAGTGGGTGGGACATGGGACAAAATAAAAAGTCAAATTACATATCAAATAAATAATAAATAAATGATAAGTTTGGTTTTAATTAGCTATGATGTCATATGCTATATTGATGCTATAAAAAGGGGGTGAAGCATCATGATTGGCAGCTGTGAGTCTCTCTTTCTGCGGCCGTGCTCAACTTGCGATTTTTATTTGGGCGGGTGACCTCGTTACCACGGCTCCACCACCTGATCACTACTGCACAGACTCTGGCTCCAAATGACGTCACAATCTCAAGGCAGCTCCTGTAGTCAGGATATTTTAGCTTCACCTCTGTACAGTGGCAGGAAGTGGAGACATGTCGTCTATCTTTATTTACAGTCTGTGAAAATGATAAACTCAAGACTTCAAACATCCACAAACCAATGAGTGATTTCAAGGTGATTACGTCCACTTCTTATATACAGTCGGCTCACAAGTCCTCCAACTTAATGGAAATGTATCATAATTTACATTTACCCAAACAGATTTTGGTAACATTGACCAGCCTCCCAAATGACAGTAGTTTTATGTGTCAGTACATTATTGAGCATTGATTATACAATACAGTCAAAATCCATGAACCATTATTAAGAATATGAAAGACACATTGGTAATAGACCCTCACAATCGAAACACAGTAATATAGTGCACTGACACATTGATATTTTTGTTCATGCATGCATCTGGTCTCTTATCTGGGCTCTAGTGCTGCAAGAAAAATAGATCATTAATGTCTTTTTCTTTTCTTTGGCTTGACTCGATTTGATGTGTCACATCAGCCCTAGCTCGGAGCAACTGCTCCGGCCGTCCGCATAGAGCTTATATTATACTTTGTGTGTCCTGGTCCATGGATGTATTATAAGAATTGGATACCCGAAGATGGCGCCTATTCATTCTAATGAGAATTGCTCGTCTGGCGCACACGCCAAAAAGGTTTTCTAGCTTCCGGGCTCCGCTTTTCTCAAGTTGAGGACATTTTTACAAATATAAAACCTCCATGGATCAACGATTCAGAATAGAAAGAATCACAATCAACCTTGGTTGGAGTTAAAGGTGTCCCGTCAACAGTTTTACAGACGTTTCTTTTACAGATTTTTCATTGCAGTACCGCGAGTGACAACTGGAAATAATTGGAACCAAGGCTGAGCAGCAGCGTCGTATCCAGGACTTGTTATACCTGCATGGTCCACTGGGGTCTGTGTGACGGAAATGTCATCATCAGAAGGTGTACATGTAGACTCTGTGTGAACATCTGTGCACCGGCAATTTGTTGTGACGCTATGAGTGGTAGCGTAGCAATCTACTTTGATGTGTGGAACGCGTCCTCCAAGTGGGCAATACGAACAACTACTATGCATCAGTTGTGTCCGCAGCTGTCCATGTACATGTTTGTTTGGGAAATATAATCGAGGCTTATGAAGGAGCCGAGGTCGGGGTGGATGAATGGGTTAAAAAAACACAAGACTGATCACATAACAAACACAAGACTGATCACATAAACACAAGACTGATCACATAAACACAAGACTGATCACATAACAAACACAGGACTAACCACATAACAAACACAAGACTAACCACATAAACACAAGACTGATCACATAACAAACACAAGACTGATCACATAAACACAAGACTGATCACATAAACACAAGACTGATCACATAACAAACGCAAGACTAACCACATAAACACAAGACTGATCACATAACAAACACAAGACTGATCACATAAACACAAGACTGATCACATAAACACAAGACTGATCACATAACAAACACAAGACTGATCACATAAACACAAGACTGATCACATAAACACAAGACTGATCACATAACAAACGCAAGACTAACCACATAACAAACCCAAGACTAAACACATAACAAACACAAGACTGATCACAAAACAAACACACTACTAACCACATAATAAACACAAGAGGTCCCCGGGGACCGCCGGTACAATAACCTTTTATTTTGATGTTAATACAATGTACCAGAATTAACGAATATGTAGGATATTACTACTGACATTCATGTAGTATTACGTCACAACGGCTGCTGTATTAGCCGTGTGTTTACTACGTGATTATTTGCATATAGAGCGGGGAAGTGAGATCAGATCACAAGTGGTCACTGAAGACGCATGTGGAGACACATTCTAATGCCAGGTGTAAATAGACGTACTTAAAGCTGTCCACTTGTGATCGGATCACTGAGGATGCATGTTAATACCAGGTGTGAACAGGGCCTATGTCTGTCTGTCTGCAGTCAGTAAACTTATCCTTGTCTGTGATTGGTCACATGCTGCAGACACCGCCCCGTTCATGTGAACGCGCTCGTAGCCAGATTGAGAAACCCTGGGTTGATTTACCGAGTTGACTCTATGTCACTCTATGTATTATAAGCTCATGAAATAACCTGTAGATGGTGATACACATTGTTTCTTTGTTCAAAAATAACATCATACTAACTTTATGATCCATGTTATTTATCACCATGACAGGGATTTGCCTAATACCTTGCTGTTTGTTTTGCAGAACAAAGTCCATGACTTTAACGGCCTTCACTGCAGTCAAAACCTGTTTTTTCATTCTTTATCCCAAAACATCCAGCCTAACTGTCTATATTATATCAGTACATGCTATAATGTATGGTATGCTATATGATTCAGATTAGTCATTTTGAGTTAATTCAGAGGAAGTTGGAACCAACCCAGTCTCACAATGTGTAATAGCCACATTAGTCCACAGCACAAAACTGGGTTGGATAGAGCCCAGGGTTTGCATAACGTATTTTTGTTATTGGTTTTCTTAAAAGCATTTGACTACTTAATAGCTTTAACTTTCATAAATGAGCTCAGAAAAAAGGTCCTATTTATTTGTCATTGTTAATGTTAGCCTACTTGACAGTAACGTTTTTTTTCAAAATAGCCTGAATATAAACAGTTATGTGTATGTATGTAGCCTATTCATTTATGTTTTAGCCTATTATTAGTAGATGACTAATGCGTAAAACCCATAGTGGCCAACTCTAGACATCCCTTTGCCACCCCTAGGCCACTCCAGTTAAATATTCCTAGAACCGCCACTGGATGGACAGTTATATTAGCAGTTATTTTAGCAGCTTCTTAATATAGTATCCCATCATGCTCTATGTCTGCTCACAGCTAAGAGCACTGGTTCCTCCCCTGGGCAAACATGACCTTGATATACAGTCTGCACCCCGTGTACTGCTCTCATTGCTGTTTGGACTACATCAACTTATTATCTTATATTATGTCTGCTACTACTGATAGTCACAGTGGCGATGATCATCATATGATCTGTATTACATTATGGATTGTAAAATAAATAAATGAGGTGGAACTAAAAATAATCTTCCTTTAAGCTGTCTACACTAATGACTGTACCATCACCACATACTTCAAATACCCCGACCTGCATCCATTCACATGTCTTTGACTCATTATAAACAATAAAGTCAGTTTTGATCAACAGATCACTGACATCCATAAATGAGCCCTGCAAAGATTCCATGCTAGACTCCACTCTTGAACTTCCCTCGGGATCAATAAAGTTACTATCTATCTATCTATCTATCTATCTATCTATCTATCTATCTATCTATTTATGCCACACTGTTTTCTGTTACACCCCCCCTCCTATTGTTGTACCACAAAACTTACCAGCATCACACACACACACTGTCTTCCTACACCCGGTCTATCAGACATGAACCACAGAGCCATCACATGCTGAGCACTCACAATATAATTACACTGATCGCCCCCTCAATCATCACATTACTGCTGTCTGGTGGTTCTAGATACAGGACTCTAAAATGGAGAAGAGCTCGCTTTAACAGGAGCTTTGTCTATATATACAAATATACGTATATATATATATATGTATATATATATATATATAAATATAAACTCTGAAAAAAAAGTTTGGAAACTTGTGTTTGGTGGATTATTTCTCTGTTGTTACAATGCTAATTGGCATTGTATTTTACATCGTTGGAAAGCCTGTTTATTTACCGTCACAATGATTCAACTTGTAAGGATCATGCATTTATGGGATGAGCAGCACAGCTGATTATGTGGGTAGCGCCCAAGAAAATTTGGCCAAAATGCTCTGCCGATGGTAAACAGTGTATTCTCTTGTTGGTATTGACTCTTGTTTTGAGTTGTTTGGTGGATTGGATGATTGAACTCTCTATCAGAAACAAGGAACAAACAAGACATATTGGCAATTTTACACTTTATTCATTTAATACGCCATCAGGAGCCTCTGTAGCGGTGGAAGATCCATACGCAGTCACAACAGCCTGGCACCTCCTCCTCATGCTGGTCACCAACCTGGTCACACGTTGCTGTTGGATGGCGTTCCATTCCTCAACCAGGATTCGTTGCAGGTCCGCCAGCCTGCTCATCCCACAAATGCATGATCCTTAGAGAGATGGACATCATTGTGAAGGTATATAAACAGGCTTTCCAACGATGTAAAATACAATGTCAATTAGTATTGTAACAACAGAGAAATAATCCACCAAACACTAATTTCCAAACTTTTGTTTCTGAGTTTATTTATTATTGGAAATCAATTAACAACACAACACAATGACAGTTATTGTCCAGAAACCCTCAGGTACTGCATTTAGCGTAAAAAATATGCTCAAATATATATAATAATTTCTCTGCCTTCAGAGCAACTTTAGAGTTAACCTGCAAAATATAGACGGAAATTTTTAACTCACAGAGCGTTTTACATACAGATTATGGAACAATGGACGCCTGGGGTGCCCAGGCGTCCATTGTTCCATAATCTGTCCATGTGTAAGAGCTATTAGACATGAAACTGATTTATACCTCACTGTTGTAATTGGGGAAACAGCGTGGTGGGAATAGATATGTCTGTTGTTGTGAATATCGTACTATGAAAATGTGTTTTTTGCATCCTGTAAATGGAACTGTAGATAAGCCAAAGCCTGGTGCATCTATACATGCACACCGAACACATCACATTTCAGTGTAATGACTGCAGGACAGTGTCACTGAAAAGCAAAAAATCCTTTGACATGTTCTAGCCATTATGTGATGTTATGAAGCTGCTGTGTAGACTGAGCCGAGCGAGCAGCAAGCCTCTCAAAGTCCTACCGTGGCAGTGGTGTTTGTCAGTGTGTTTCTGCTCTGGGGGCATGTCACCAGGAAGCCGGAGACACTTCACAGGCATTAACGCCCCCCGCATTTTAATTCTTGTTAGCCGAGCTCGCTTCAGACCTCGCGACCCAATTAGCAATTAGCCAGCCTTTTTACGTGGAGACCTTTGCTGTGGTGTGTGATCCTGGCCTGATTTGTATGCAGTTTGTGCAGACGCTGATAAGAGCAACCCGGAGTACATGTGCAGTTTTTTTAAATTTAATTTTATGATGATTTGCATGCCAGGACTGCTGCAGGGCTAGGGGAAATAACATAGCCTGTCTTCAAAAGAAGATCTGTACGCCAAGCACCGAGCAGCAAAATGTGTAGGACTGCGCTTTTTTTTGTGCAAGCAGGTAATTTGCTCCCTGACTAATCTGCAGAGATAGGGAGAAGTTCAGAAAAAGCACTTACACAAAGAACAAGCTTTAGCTTGGAGGCTCGTCAAAAAACCTGAAGAAATTAACACCGAGGTGTAATAGCTGGAACAGAAGAGGATCTGCACCAACCTCAGAGGCGACGAGAGGATGTGTGTGTACACGTTTGCTTGTGAGTTCATTTAGAGCAAGCTATTATACCAAACTGTGTTTATATATATATATATATATATATATATATATATATATATATATACACACAGTATATATATGTATACACAGTATATTGTATATATATATATGGTCAGCTAGTTCTAGTTCTACTAACTGGTAACCGCTTAAAGCTAGGGTTGGTAGTGTTCAAAAACTGTTTTGTTATACTTGTTGAAATTCTCGTTATGTCCCGACGACAATCAATCAATCTAACGCTCTGACCAAAAACAGGAAATAAATCTGGTATCTGTGCAAATGAAATGATTGGACGGGCTACCTATCTACCTACCTACCTATCTACCTACCTACACACACTCTGCCTACGCACTCTGCTTGTGCACTCACTGCTCATCACAAGAGTCTTCCTCCAGCTGCTAGCTTGAAAGCTGCGAGTACTAACAATAACCCTGTTGGTTGTTTATGTTGATAATATTAATGTTGGGGGAGTGTCTCTGGAGGGAGGCCTGAAGGGACGGACTGTCTACATACCTGTCTACCTACCTGTCTACCTACCTAATGATAATGTTGGAGGAGTGTCTTTGGAGGGAGACCTGAAGAGACGGACTGTCTACCTACCTGTCCACCTACCTGTCTACCTACCTGTCTACCTACCTAATGATAATGTTGGAGGAGTGTCTTTGGAGGGAGACCTGAAGAGACGGACTGTCTACCTACCTGTCCACCTACCTGTTTACCTACCTGTCCACCTACCTGTCTACCTACCTGTCTACCTACCTAATGATAATGTTGGGGGAGTGTCTTTGGAGGGAAACCTGAAGGGACGGACTGTCTACCTACCTGTCTACCTCCCTGTCTACCTGCCTGCCTACCTACCTGTCTACCTACCTGTCCACCTACCTGTCCACTACCTGTCCACCTACCTGTCTACCTGTCTACCTACCTGTGCACCTACCTGTCTACCTGTCTACCTACCTGTCTACCTACCTTTTGTTGTGGATTTTATGATCCCCATGACTTGGTTTGTTTCCTCCTGTTGGTGTGACTGTGACAGTTATTATATTTGATTAGGTTTGTATTTTTTCTCTCTGTAAAAATTAATAAATAATTATCTTAGTCCCTGTTTATATATACTTTCATTTGCCTGTACACTTTGCTTGTTTTTATGTAATCGCTGTGGCAAAATTCAGCTCATTAAGTAACACTGATGTGCAAACAGACTGTCAAAAGCAGTGATATTTTAAACTGCATCCGTGTTTTCCATACTGAGGTCAGAACAGGCGTTTTTCTCTGTAGCTCCACAAATATGCATCTGTGAGCACCTATCTGTGCAGAGAGCAAGCCGTCACTTTGTCTTAAATGGAGCTATGATACATTATTAATAACCTGACAGACTGCTGGGTGGCCTGAAGCAACACATGAAAACACACACTAAACACAGAAAGAGAAGTGGAGGTGTGTGTGTGTGTGTCCTTTTATTATTCCCGTTGTGGGGACAGAAAGTTTTCACACTGTCACATTTTGGGGGACAACAATCTCGGTAAGGTAAAGCATTGGATGAAAAAAAAGTGTGCACATCCCAAAAAACTCTGAACAGGTCCTGAATCACACAGAGATCTCGTGACGTGGTGTAAAATCTGCACATTGCTGTTGCTGTGCAACATTTTTATCAAACAGATATTCATCAGGCATCGACAGACTAAGAAATCACATCACAGACACACATATCTGGACTGAAAAATGTGAATCAGAGAAACATGTTTCCAAATGCCAAATGGGAGATACTATATTAGTGAATTATTATGTAAATATTAGTTCATAAATATGTGTGGATCAACACACTGGCCACATTATGAGTCATTCCTGTATCAGCCACGGAGAAGCATAAAACCGGTAATTATGAATTGCTTCGTCATTAGTCACTCTTCATCCATCATACTGAGCAGTTACTAGTACCTCATTACTTCATGATTAATAGGTAGCTACTGAATGTTTATTGGAGAGTTCCTTGACAGCAAACCAGAGAATATCAAAGCGTAGATGGAGCGTACAGCCCCGGTTAGTCGCACAAACACACAGATGGCTAACATAAACTACGGAGTGAAGATTAGAAGAAGCGATGTTGTTGTGACAGGCTCTCAGAGTTTCAGCAGTTTGGTTGAATCTTAAAGGTCCCATATTATAAAAAAGTGAGATTTTCATGTTTTTTTTATTAAAAAGCAGGCTTAAGTGCTATATAAATACTGTGAAAGTATCGAAACACTCAATCCACAGGGAAATACACACAGCCCGTATTCAGAAACTCTGCATTTGAAACAAGCTGTCAGGATTTCTGTCCGTTTGTGATGTCACGATTATACAATATTTAGACCCTTTACACAGATTTTAACATAAACATTCTAAATGTGACCCAGTTTATTTCCTGTTGCAGTGTATGTGAATGTCATCAGCTGACAGGAAGTACAAATGGACCCAAGCCGTTGCCTAGCAACACAATTCTGTTGCAATTCCGTCAAAATGCGCTAAAACGGAGCGTTTCAGAAAGAGGGTAAATAAAGGTATGTTCAGGCCGACAGTAAGAGGAAAATAAAGTTTTTTTTCAACATTACAGCATGTAAACATGTTTTAGTAGAAACACAAAATACAAGTATGAACCTGAAAATGAGCATGATATGGGACCTTTAAGTGTTCTTGCCTGCTGTCAGTAGTTGGCTTTTTTCTTTTTTTTTTATAACTGATGACTGTACATTTAGATTGCATGGACCCAGTAGTAGAGGTGAAATGCCAACACGTTCTCATCCAAACTCGTCACATACTTACACTTAGTCAAACCCCCGGCATCACTATTTGGTCGCAGTAAACATGTGCTTATTGTTGTGGACTTAACAACAGTCTTTCTTAGGATTAGGCAACCAAACCACTTAGTTAGGTTTCGGAAAAAAACTAAAAATGGTTTGGCTTAAAATTACCATGTTTGTACAGTGAAGATGTGAGATGATGTTGTGAACACAGGACACAAGTGATCAGCTGATTTGGGAATGAGAACGGGCTGGAAATGCTGACAGTTATTTGTTTGTTGGAAGCAGATCTCACACATTGCACCTTTAAAGGGACCGTTTGTAAGAATCAGAAATAGCTTGTTAACAGCGACACCTGTGGCCGTTAAGTCAACAATAGCTAGCGTCCTGTTGCTCGTGCTTGCTCTACATAGACATGAACGAGCATCGCTCAAAACAGTGAAGCGACACACGTCAGCTAAAACCACAATATCACTCTATATTTCAGCTGCTTGGCAGTAATGTTAGCTGACCAGACGAAGGTCTCTCCATGAATCACTGCTGATCCTAGTGTTGGCTTTTCCTGCTTCAGCCTCCCGACCGCGGTCGGAGGGAACAGGGGAGACACCGGAGTTTTGGTCGGAGACGATAACGTTTCTCGCTGCGGAGCCCCGTCACTTCACAAGACACGGGAAACCTCTGTTGGTCTGGAGGAGCTGCAGCAGTTATTTCTGCACTGTACATTCACTAGATATTCTCAGAGCTAAACTAATTCTTCTGCAGTGTGGTGTGTGTGCTGAGCTACAGAGAGAGAGCTGCAGGGAGAGCTGCAGATATAAACTACTTAAAAGTTTATAAACCAGAAACTTCACACAGCGCACGTTTACGGAGGAATCTGATCCGAAATCTGCGGTCAAGATTCAGGTTTTCCTGACGGTTTTTCTCAGGTAAATAATGCTACTTTTTTTAGCTCAGTCACGTTAGCTCAGTATTTACATTCTGCATAAACTCTGTCAACCGTAAACATACACTCTGTTTTACGTCTGTCTTTACAGGTCCATCTGTGAGAAATGACCGACAGAATCATCCCAGTGAAGAAGCAGATAGTTCTATTTACATGGATATACAGAGCTAACATGTTAGCATGTAGCTACATGCTAACATGTAGCTACATGCTACCGCTATGTGACGGTGTGTAAACACAGCGAACATCAGGGTGGAAAATAGAAGATGTGAAACAGTAGTCAGTTCATTATTTCTGGTAAAAGACACCTGATAAACATATGAAAGTAATCAGAGTAATGGTATATTATTTACTGTGGGAGCTGTCTTTGTGTTACCATGACTACAGACCGGTTAACGTTAAACTCACCGGAGCTTACCTTAGCTGAAAGACTTTATCATGTACCATGTTAAATTAACTGCAGGTGGAATTAAAAATGCTGTGAATAATTAATATTGTCATCTGTCTACTCAAATAAAGTTTGACTGTGAAACAGAAATGTGTTGTGTTGCTTACAGTCACTATTTACTACCTGTACCCTTCTACATGCTTGACATCAAATTAATGTTTCATATCACCTGTTGAAACAGAGTAATTACATAAAGCCTTTGTGAAAGAACATGTTATATTTATCTCAGATGATGGGAGATTCTGCTGGTTCTTGCAGACTAACAGAAGTAGGAGCAGACTTTGCTTATAGTTGCGAAGCGGAAGGAGAGAGACACTTAGCAGGGCCACCTAGCTGGAGGTTCTAACCGTTATTCTAACAGGAAACCCTTATATGGCATGAAATTCGTCACCGAAGTAAGGAAGTGCTGCTCAGCGATTTTTTAGACCCATTTTCGGACAGATGGAGCAGGAGAAAAAGAGAGAGGATGGTCTTTTATGATACTATGGTGAACTGTAGACACACTGGGGACAGATATTGATGTTTAAAAGACATTGAAAAGTGCATTTTGCATAATAGTTGACCTTTAAGAAGTTAATAGAGTGATCCAGGGATGACGTATTTCTGTAATTCAACAGGAAGTGATCATCTCCCTGGTTCCCTCCACTAACAGCCAATGAGATCGTTCCATCGGGTTTTGGATTAATGCAGAAAATAATCTCTGTGGCAACCACACGTTTATGAAACTGACACATTTTGTTCGGCAAGATAATCTCAGCAGAAGTGAAAAGCTAACGTTAGGCTATAAACGAACTACACCACGGTCACACGGGCGCGAGTATAAACACAACGAGGCTGTAAAGGAGGATGAGTTGGCGTGATGACGTTTAGTCGTCTCATTTAGACACTTGTTAGCAACCTTCTTTTTAAGACACGTAAAGGATTCAAAATTCACCACTGGGATATTTACTGATGTATTTTATATCATAGAACAAAACGTTAAAATCTCTTCAGCTTGTCTAACCACAGACCTGATTACAGACATCTAACTAAAAAACCCACTGACTCCCAGACGAGGGAACAGGAAATGTTAAAATGCTGACTCATTTCTGGGTTTTTAGCACTCACTGCTGTAAATGATTCATAAACAAGTCTTTCTTTAGTTATTACAAGCAGATGTTGTATTGTAAGATGTTGGCGGAAAACAACTGAAATACACCGACAGTGAAGTACAGTATATACTGTATCAACACTTTTGCTACTTGGCAGATGCTTCCTCATTATGTTGAAAGAAATGTGATTTAGTCAGCATAACATTTCCTTCAAAATGGTAAATGGATTTGCATTTATTAAAGTGCCTTTAAAGGTCCCATATTTTAAAAAGTGAGATTTTCATGTCTTTTATATCATAAAGCAGGTTTAAGTGCTATATAAATACTGTGAACGTATCAAAACACTGAATCCACAGAGAAATACACACAGCATCTATTCAGAAATTGTGAGTTTGAAACAAGCCGTCAGGATTTCTGTACATTTGTGATGTCACATATATACAATATTTAGACCATTTCACAGTTTTTTTTTTAAAGATAATTTTTTGGGGCTTTTTATTGAGAGTGATAGTGGTAGTGGTGAAATGGGGGAGAGAGAGTGGATGACAATGCAGAAAGGGCCACAGGTCGGATTCGAACCCCGGGCAAGGACTTGCCTATTTGATACATGGGGTGCCCGCTCTACCAGGTGAGCTAACGCGGCGCCCCATTTCACAGTTTTAAACATTCTAAATGTGTCCCAGTTTATTTCCTGTTGCAGTGTATGTGAATGTCATCAGCTGACAGGAAGTAAACATGGAGCCAAGCTGTTTCCTAGCAACGCACTTCCGTTGCCAATCCGTTGAAATGCGCTATAACGGAACGTTTCTGACAGAGGGTGAATACAGGTATATTCAGACAGACAGTATGAGAAAAATAATGTGTTGTTTGAACATTAAAGCATGTAAACATGTTCTAGTAGAAACCCAAAATACAAGAATGAACCTGAAAATGAGCATGATATGTCCCCTTTAATGTCAGCATTCACCCATTCACACATACATTCATACACTGATGTCAGAGGCTGCCATACAAGGAGCCAACCTGCCCATCAGGATCTGATCTAAATACTCATTCACATGCTGATGGTTCAGCCTTCAGGAGCAGTTTGGGATTCAGTGTCTTGCTCAAGGACACTTCAACATGTGACTGGAGGAGCCGGGATCGAACCGCCTAACTTCCACTGGGTGGGTGACCCGCTCACCACCGCTGAGCCACATCCGCCCCCAAATGTATTTGGTGTTGCAAATTATGTAGTATTGTTGTATATAAAGATAATTTGTAGGAGACAGGGTTGTAATATCATAAATAAATGCTTCCTTTGCATCGCGACCGAGTACCAACGAAGGTGCTTCAATATCACAATACTGTGTTTTGTTTGATCCATTCAGTCATTGTAACAGTGACAAAGACAGATGAGAAAACAGACAAAGGAAATGCAGTACACCGTCTCAGTTTAAAGGCAAAACGGAACCCAGGAACACGACTCATGAGGAGGCAGATGCAAAGTTAAAGTCTTTACTAGGCAGTTACAAGGTACAAAGGGGTCAGGCTAAGGCAGAATCCCAAATACAAAACTGGGTCAAAAAACTAGAACAGGATCAAAGACAAGCAAACAATGAGAGGCTGGAAAGCTGAGTAGTGAGCACAAAGACAATCTGGCAGCGAGCTAGTGGAAGTGGACCGGTAAATATACTGGGGAGCTAATGAGGGGATGGGCAACAGGTGAGTGAGGAGAATAACCAGGTGAGCTGACACTGGAGGGAGTGGCCGGGTCTGTAAAGAACAGGGTTGCGTTAGAAAAGTCAAAAAATTACGTCTTAACATCTTTTCCTAACCACTGGTGATGGGAATTACGGCTCTTTTTAGTGAGCCAGATCATTTGGCTCAGCTCACCAAGAAGAGCTGGCTGTTTTGGCTCCCAAACAGCTCTTCATTTTACCACTTCTGCCTTTTATAATTCAGCCAAATTTAGCGCTGTTTTGACCTATGATTAGTATGTGTGCACATATATCACTTAAATTATTCAATATAATTGTACTAAACCTTGTAATTTCCAGAATACCATAACTTCACATGCTGCTTTGTTTCCGACTGTCACTCATCTTGTCTGCTATTCGCGAGCCGGCTCGTTCGCGACCGACCCATCACTACTAACCGCTTTTCCTTGATCTCGATGGAAAACATCAGGAGGTCAAAGAAAGATGAGAAAGAGAATTCAGAAGGACTTAGGAAAAGACAACCGTGTTGTTAAGAGATTCTGACTGTTCTTTCACTAGACTCCATAATTATGATGCGACGGCAGCGGATGTTAGTGACGCGGGTCTGCCGTGGTGAAACCACAATGTTCTGAAGATGGACTACAAAAGGCGCCGTTCCCCCCGTGCATTGTTAAATAGGTCTTTCAGTGACAGACTGCTTCACCCACGGTGTGTGAAAGAGAGATACCCCAGGTCCTCCTGCTGCTGGAACACTTCACATCAACATATAATAACGGATCATCTGACCTAACGTGGACAACCGGTGAAAAACATCACTTCATTACCAAGGTTGGAACTGAAATAATCAAAGAAATATATGATAAATATTGAGTTAATTGTTAGAGTTATGGAGAAGTTGTAAGACCATTTAATTCTTCAGACTTCTTTTGGGACATGTAACATTTATTTATGTTGATTATTTGTTAATTGATTGTTTACTGTTCATTTTATTTTCTTATTCTTGTTTTGTTTTTTACTGAGGTATTTGTTACATGTTCCAAATAAATAATTAATTAAAAATAAAGTGAAACATCAATCCCAGTTAGTGTATGAGCGTATGAAAATAATATGCAAGATAAGCATATTGTTTGTTTATATGAACGGCCGAATGGTGCGTCGCTTTAAATGCTGCGGCTGCAAGGAATTGTGGGATGTTATTATCTCCTTTCCTTTGGTAAAGGATGGTCCAGTGTATCCTCTGCTAAAGGAGATAATAAAGGAAGCATTGAAGCTCCTTTCCTCAGCATTTAGAGGATTCTAACAGCTCTCATCATGGCTGCTACTGAGGTACTTCCGGGTCATTTCACTCCGTTAGGAACCTTCCTAGGCAAAAAGGACTATCCGACCGCAACCCTGGTGAGCTGATAGCACAGGTGGGAGTGGCCAGGTCTGAAATGACAGCAGAATTAGAAGACAGGGAAAACAAGCAAACTGAATGAATGAAACCATGACAGACACACAGGGTGGATCACACTGCCCAGTGATTTATGTGTGGAAGGGACTCAGTGCAGTATTAATGAGACTGTTTTATTCATCGTCTCCAATTAATTTAAGTGGAGCGATTAGGATTTAAATTTTAATGAATGGCCAAGGGAGTGTGGAGCATGATGTAGTCACAGTCACACACAAATAAACACACACACACACACACACACACACACACACACACAGCAGTGAGAGATGCTGCTTTCCTGGTTCTAGCTTATTTAGTCAGGCTGTCAGTGACATCTGCTGGTTGACAGAAGCACATACACAATGTGACTCCGACTCTGGATGAATCCGCCTTTCATACACAGATTTCACTAAATGATCAGGTGAATGAAAATTCTGTGGGATTTTTCGGAATAATATTCTTTATTTAATTGATTGCAGGTGTTTCCTTTTGGTCAGGTTGTAGTTGGGAGGAGCAATGTGAGGTCACCAGACTCCAGTACTATTAAACAACAATTATTGGTGACTGTAAAAAAAACTAAATAAAAGTAGGCTATCCCACCAGGAGCAAGAAATCTGCAATTACCATATTACCATAATCACGATGGCTAAGTAAACTAAACTAAGTAAAATATGTACGGAACGCGCATCACAAACGTCACTAACAGAACATCCACATAACCCAACAACACTTTAGGACACGAGCACCGGTCTCCTGGTTTGAAAGTCCTGTGTTTGTTGGATCCATGCACCTCTGCTCCTCCCCTCCATCAGCAGTCTTTCTCACTTTTTATTCTATATGCCACTAGCTATGTGAGTGCAGCACATCGCGCCGTACCGTGTCATTCATTCTCCATGTGGTGCGACCGGCCTGACATACTGTACCGGCATGGGCAGCAGCCGGTAATTTGATAAACCGGTGTTATTCAGGAGAGTGGAGGAGATGCCAGTCAAACACAATCCTGAGAAGAGCTCTAATCAAGGAAAAGTAAAAACACCTACAGTATAAAATGCGTGTCAATGTAGAGACTAGGGGTGTCGCGGTATACCGGTTTTGCGGTAATCGCGGTATTAAAAACATGAAAATAGTAATATCGTGTAAGTAATCCAGACACAATATATTTAATGTGTTTAATTCAATTTAGCCCTTGGTTTAGCTATTTCTGTTTTGTGCTCTCCCGCACGCAGTAAATAAAAGCTTGTCGCAGACATGACGTCATACACGCCACAAACAGATTATAAAATAAACACACCACAAGCAAGCGCACGTCTTGTCTTTGTGATTCTGTCAAAATGACGACGAATGAAAAGGAGATACTTTATCGCCCTGCTAAACCTGTAAAATCTGCAGTGTGGGAATTCTTCAGGTTGCACATGAAAAACAAAGCCCTTCCTGATCCTGCTCCAGTGTGCAGGGAATGTGGAGCTACAGTAGCCAAAGGAGCTAATACTTCAAACTAGCTGCATAGTCACCTTCACAATTATCACGCAGAACATGAGTTGTAATGTTAGGATAGATAAACATGTCAGTTGAGATATGAGTACAACGTTAGCATATCTTGGTTAGTGAATGACTACGTGAGCTGGCTAGCTAGCGTAGCTAAGTTGAGGCCAAGCAATGCTAGCCAACCGAGACCCGTAGCGATAGTGAACCGGTTTGCTGGCATTGCTTGGCTTTGGCTGGCTGGGTTGTTCGCTATCACTGGCGGGCTCCAGCTGGCCAACACCACCCGGCTCCAACCAGCCGAGCCACCCGTCACCACCGGCGGGTCCCGGATGGCCGGCACTGAACGGCTTCAACCGTTATAGTGAATGACTATGTTAGCTAGCTAGCTAATTTATGTGCTAAGTGAAGTTGGCTAACTTAATTGAGGTCTGATCAACAAGACAGTGACAGCTGGTACTTTTCTTGTGGTCAGGCAGCAGCATCCAAGAAACATGTGAAATCATCAGGGAAAGAAAAAGGAGCAGGTCAGCTCAGCCTATTTATTATATTCTATTAGTTTATTCAGTTCAGACACATTCACTGCCATGTAAAACACACTGGTATGTCAGAGAATTGATTTCAAAATACTGCTGCTGGTTTACAAAGCACTAAATGGTTTAGGGCCAAAATGTATTTCTGATCTTCTGCTGTGTTATGAACCATCCAGACCTCTCAGGTCATCTGGATCAGGTCTGCTGAGTGTCCCCAGAGTCAGAACTAAACATGCAGAAGCAGCATTCAGTTTTTATGCACCAAATATCTGGAACAAGCTCCCAGAGCCCTGCAGGACCGCTCCAACGCTCACTTCTTTTAAAACAAAGCTTAAAACTTTCCTGTTTGCGGCTGCCTTTTATTAAACCAGATAATGATCTGATACTGCACAAGAGCTTTTACTCTTTTGTGTTTTATGCTATTTTAGCTTCTATCCCAGCTTTTATTTTTAGCTTGTTTTTATTTTCTAATCTTTAATGTTTTAATGTTTTTATGTTTTTATAACTGTTTTAATTATGTCTTAATGTTCTTTTGCATTTTGTCGCAATGTTCTTGAATGTTTCTGTAAAGCACTTTGAATTGCCCTGTTGTTGAAATGTGCTATACAAATAAAGCTGCCTTGCCTTACCTTGCCTTGGTATCCGCTGTTTTGGAAAGAAAACGAACAAAAGTTAGACCAAATAAAGTTAAAGATGTATTTTAAGTGATTGCGTCATTTTTTTTAATGACATCGCGATAATATCGTTATCGTGATAATTTTTTGCCATGATAATCGTATTGAGAAAAATTGATATCGTGACAGCCCTAGTTCAGGACTCTCAGCAGTTTATTTCCACTGTATACTTCAGTGAAATCTACAGACTTGATGCCCAAAGTCTCTGCAGGTCTGTGAGTGCTGAGCTCAGTGTGTTCACTCCAATATGTTAACATGAGAGCTGAAAGGAAGCCGGCTACGCTACACAGACTGAAGTCCCTACTGCTCTTTGTACTGGATGTTCTATTTCTATTATTTTACCTTTATTTAACCAGATAAGTCAAATGAGAACCAATTCTCATTTACAATTACGGCCTGGCCAAGAGGCAGCTGCAGAAGGCAAGATATTAGATCATAGAACATAAAATACGATAAGTGCAATAAAACATTAGACAAAATTAAAACATCACAATATATATATATATATATATATATATATGTGGTGTGTTCCAGAGAGGCAAATTCAGAAGCAAGTGCAGTGATCAGAAACTATCTCTTGTAAAGAGTTCTTAAAGGAGGGTAACGGGATGAGGGTGTGGAGTTTTAGTGTCTTTATTAACTCGTTCCAGTCACTAGGAGCAGCAAACTGGAATGAGTGACGACCAGAGGAGGTGCAGACTTTAGGCACGACCGTACTGATGAATTTACTAGAAGATAAATTGCGGTTAGTGTTGGAGATATTGAGTAGTGAGCAGAGATATGGAGGTTGGTTCTGCCAGTGATAGTTTTATAAATGAACTGTGTGCTGCATCACAGACTGACAGCTGATGAAGGGAGTCTCTGTAAACACTGATTCATGACTTCTCTTCTTCTCTCATCAGATGGAACCAAAGGTGGTGGTCTCTGTCAGAGTCTGAGTGATCAGAAAAGTGGATGTGTTGAGAGGATCAGCCGTGTCCTGATGATCCACAGAGGTTCACCACCTGGACCTGGATCTTATTTTAGTCTTTTTAAATATATATACATATATATATATATATATGTATATATATTCTGAACCCAACATGCCTCTGCAGAATAGTTCAGTTTATGACAACATAACTGTAGATGAAGACATTTAAATAGATCTTTCTGCTTTGCTTTGTGTCGCAGCTCCACTCTGTGGAACGATGGAGTTTTGCTGTTTATTTCCACATATTTCTAAATAACAGTGGAAGTTAATAAAGTTACCTTATTAAAACCAAGCCCTCAGGACGAGCGCCGAGCTTTGATGCCCACTTTCGTAGCAGCAAACGACGGTACTACAACTTTCGTGTCAGTCACGTGATGCCATTGGGCCTAAAAAAAACTTTTTCCCATAGACTTACATTGGGAAAGAGACGTCTGTAACTCAGAGGATATTTTATTTTGAGGTGAATCAACTCCCCAGTATGAACGCCCTAATAGTCCTTATTTAAGTCATAAGGTCCTAAAAGTTGTAAAATGCACTAATAGCTGAATCCAGAGTTATTTCCCTTCCACCGTTCATGTGAATGAGACCCAGACCGAGGCTGGAGCGAGGGCTGGGAGGAGGAGTTAAAGGAAACACTACTGCGTCTGCTCTATGGGCCCGATGGATGAGGAAGATCGGCGGATGATCCGCGTACTTTATCACTCGGGAGTCGATCCATTTTGGCTTCACGCTCCACTGAGACACTCTAATAGGGACGAACAGGAGCCTCCGACCTCTAGAATTTATATTTACTAATCATGTACGTACAGGAAAATTCCAGTTTCATGTGTGACTCTGCTAGTTTTCACGTTACATGACTGAACACAGACACATAAAGTCGCCCGTGGAGCTTTTTCCCCTCAGAAATCCGTGTTGAAGCGGTCGTTCTCGCCACTGTTCATGTTCTGTTGTTCCTGCTGGAGCTGCTTTCTGCCAGCAGATGTCACAGTTCCCTCTGTTTTACCACAAAGGAGGTTTATCTGAATGGATGCAGTGAACACTGAACTAATGATATGAATGCTTTCTTTCTGACTGACTTGGTTTTGTAAACAGTTATCCTTACACTTAACCCCCCAACCCCCTTAAAATAACCTAATTTATTGTCATTGAATAAGAGTGCATTTATGTTTCTAGTAAAACAATACACCATCATTGTGATATGTCTTGATACACCTTACAGTGAAGGTGTCAGTAAATAAATATCTAAACATGATAAATAAGGTCTAATGATCTTTAATTACAACAGTTCTGATCGGTCAGGAATAGGCGTGGTTTTAAATATTAATAGTTATTTACAGACTGTGTGGGCTAAAACACACAAGAAGCCTGATTCTCCTTTACAATAATTCTCTACATGTTTACAATCAGGCAGGTAAACTCATTCAAATATGCAATAATTAAGATCAGTGTATATGATGGAAGAGAGTGTGCAAAACACACTTTTCTTTGTACTTTATTTTTGTACTTTATACAAATTCACTGAATCAGCAGAACTTCAGTCTGAGTTGAATATTTACAGCAAATGATGAGAGAAATGAGCAGAAATGAATTCATATTATTTATTTATATTATTATTTATTTTATTTTATTAGATGATCATTATTATGCACTGATTGTGGGAGAACTGGATCACCCAGATCGAACCCGTGCGTTCCACAACAGTAGACAACACTGACTACTGAGGTGGCGCTGAGAGCTCAAGCCCTCGCATTCATTCAGAAAGAAAAAGTCAATTTTTCCTTCAAAATGAATGACACATTCAAGACATTTTTTTATATATAGTAAGTCAGATTCACTATATGTGGGATAAACCGGAGCCCCCGGAGAAAACCCCATGAACCACCTTAACGCCTCGTCACGGCGGTGAGCATAGAAGAGAAAAACCTGCACATGCAGGACCTCTGTCTCGGTGGTGCCATCAGGTGACCTTTGACGGCGGAGGCGATACGGTGTCCGAGTGCCGGTTTACCCCCTTTCAAGGACACCAGCACCCACATCGCATTGCCCCACGTCTTAATCAGGTCCCGGTAAATTGCCTTTTCGAGGTTTTCCCATGTTTCTGGGCTGGAATCGAAATCGAGACCCTCGACTTCGGCCCACGTTTGTTCAAAAAGGCGCTGGATGATGTCATGGACGTTTGAAAGGGTCCAGGTCACTTTCGCCTTCTTGAAGATCCGCGTGACCAGCCTCTCCAAGAGCACCTCGACGCAGTTTTTGTTTTGTACGTTCCGCGCTCGCCGTGCAGAGTCATCACGACTCTTGGTCACGGTTACCGGGGCAGACGGTGCAGCGATTGCCAAAGGTTTCTTGGCCCTCGGCTTAGTGCCCAGTATGGCGTGTCTCAAATTGTCGACGAGGTTGTCGGACTGAAAGATCTGCCACCATCTGGCCAGAGACAGGAAACCGAGCACCTTCCGCTGCAAGTCGGCGCGCATGTTGGCACGTATCACCGGCTCGGGGATGATCTCTGGTCCGTGTAGGATGTGTGTGTAGAGGAGATCACTTAAGACCTTTGTGAACTCCAAGACTCGACCGGGGGGAATGGTTAGGAGCGGAGTGCCGAGCCCCAGAAGATCGCGGTTCTCTGGTTTTTTCATCAGATCGTTAATCTTCTTCGTGAGAGACTTTGCCGACTCCCGACTGTGAACTTTGGAGCCTCGGTGGAATTTTTTCGTCATCTGTGCCACGATGCGATGGATGCACGATTTGGCAAAGCACTTTGCCAAAAGCTTCTTAATTTTGCTTCCGATGTTTTTCTTTGAGCGTTTGCGCTTCTGCTCCGAAGGAGTCTGTCTTAGAGCCTCTTCGGCGATGCTCCGAGCGATGTCTTCTGCGACGTCTTCAATCTCCCGAGCGCTTTGAGACTGCAGCAGCGTGTACTCGGAGTCCGGCACGTCAACCAAGAGAGGTTCTGTGATGTCGTTCAACTGCTTCTTGATGATGATTGTTACATATGTGATGTCTTTCATCGAAATCACAACGTTCGACGAAGGCGTCGCCGCATGGCGGTCTTCGGCGTCTGAGGGTTCCAGTTCCACATCTGATTCTTCAGAGATGGTCCTCTGCTTGCGCCGTCGAGGCGAGAACACCGACTTCATCCTGCCGATGAACGCTTGGCACATTTTGCAGGCGTGCAGAATCATGCTGTTGAGTCTGCCGGGAGGAGTGAGGCGCTGAACTATGCCCTCGGTGCTGGAGAGGGCACTTTGGACGCTCTCCGAAACCTCTGCAGAGATCAATGTCGTCAAGCTTTTGGAGCTCGGACACTGAACCGAGATGTCGACGCCCAGAGCTTCGGCAAAGCCCTGAGAGATGGTGTCGCCCAGATTGATTTGGACGTCGTCCTCAGACGCCAGGGTCGTGCTCCCGAGAGATTTCAGGAAAGATTTTGTCAAGGCCGCTGTAATGTCCAACAGCAACTCTCCCATCATGGTCATAGTGGCGTCGTCGGGGCTGCCGGATTTCATCATTCCCCACTGATCCGCCGTCATCCCCTTAAAAAAGGAGTCGAGCAGCTTGGAAACAACGTGACGGACGTTGAACTCGGGCATGATGGCTTCTGGCTGGGAAGTTCTTGATGATACCATGATGCTGATTTACGGTCAATTCTTGTCGATGCTTCGTGGTTTTTGGAGAGAAATTCACTGCTTCTCTCAGTAGATAGTCTGATGAGTGAAAATAATCGTTAATAATAATTAGGGCTGCAACTAACTAACATGTAAGCTGCATTTAAATGTTGGGGCTAATTTTAACTGCTTCATATACTGTTGGGAGGTTTAATCTAAAGCAATGCATTCATAAAATTCATACCTCTTCCTCTTGAGACAACTGCTTCTCTCAGTCGATGTGTTTCGTCTGATCGAGTCTTCAGATTCAACTACAGTTGTGTGATTCTGGGACTCTCTCCTGAATGTCACTCCTTTATGATGTCACCGCTCCTTTAAGATGTCACAACTGATGTCACCACTCCTTTAATTCATCACAGTGTTCCATCAGGTGATGTCACGATGCAGTGATGATGTCACCATTGCTGGAATGTCACCACTGCTGTGATGTCACCCAAACACACGTGCACACACACACACGTGCACACTACACACACACACACACACACACACACACACACACACACACACACACACACACACACACACACGCACACACACACACACACACACACACACGTGTTTATAGACAATATCAGACTTTTGAAAAAAATGTGACAAATGGTCCTAGAGACCTGGGAATCAAAGTATTTCCGAGTCATGCTTCTATGAATACATCCATCTGTTGAGATTTTGTCTAAGGCTATACTTTGGTCGGACCTGATTTTAATGCTACGGACGCTCTAGGGGGTTCCCAGATTACGTCTTGTCGGAGGTGTTCCGTAAACACGGACTGTTTACCTATATTCAACTAAAACCTGCTCTAACCTGTGTTTTATAGAGATTATCAACGACGTTGTTTCAGAACCATGGACAGCACTGTTGGCTGTGTGTGGAGGTGTGGTGCTGTCCGTAGTACTGAAACAAAATGAATAAATGTAAATGTGTGTGTTTGTGTACTACTCATGTTGTGGGGACATACATTTGTTTACACAGTCACATTGTGGGGGCTTTTGGGGACAAAATGCACGTCCCCATAATGTCAATCATAACATTTTAGGGTGAAGACTTGGTTTAAGGTTAGGTTAGGGTTAGAATTAGGCAAGTAGTGGTTATGGTTAGTTTGTGTGTTTGTGTGTGTGTCTTACAGATATATTGATGAAGATGTAGAGGATTAGTGACAGAACAGACATGTATATGCGTCTCCTCTGTCCTCCAAAGCGTTTGGCCAAGTATTCAGGCATGGTCACCACACCAGCAGAGATGTAGACGGGGATAAAGATCCAACCCAGAGCCACTAGGACCCACGCTGCCTGAAGAAACAAAGGATACCATATTGTAACCCTAGTTCTATCTCCTGGACTCTATGGGTAATACTCTCCTCCAATCACACATACACATTCGCCCACTGAGATTTGCACAAATGTAGCCGGCCACTCAGGACGTGCCTACCAAATACGTGCATTACCACAGTATATATGGCGGCATCCAGCGCTGCCTGGCATCCCACGCCCTCTTCAGTGAGCGCCGCAGGAGTGGCAGGGCCTCTTTGGTAGAGGACTCTGCCTGTGCTTACAGAACTAGGGTTACAATATCGTAACCTTTGTTCTAATTCACACAGGCTCTCTACTAGACTCTATGGGTACAGGATGGAGCCCGATGTACACCCTGTCGCGCTATGACATCAACCTAACCACCCCGATCCAGACAGGCTAAGGATTAAACACCGCAGCCCGCCTACCTCTTTATAACTTAGGCTGTCGAGAAGTAGGGGAGCCTAGCCACCTCAGATAGAAATGTGTGTGGAGAGTTGTGTAACTGTATCTCAATCCATGTGTGAGTAATCAGCTTTATAGATTTATAAATGTGTAGACTAATCTGTAAATGCGTACATAGATATTATTGGCTGAAAGTATTTTTGCTCCTATAGCTGGAAATACAGACAAATCATCAGTTACAACTCAGCAAGCCTCTCATTGGCTGTCTCACTACATGGAACATTTACTACTCTTCTGCAGTGGCAGAGATCTGCAGATGTGTGTGGAGACTTGTCTGTACAGTCAGTCTGCACTGTGGCCTACACACCACCAGCCGGCGGTAGCACCCAGTGATTTTAAGGGTGTCATTGCTGGGCTGCATACAAATATATACATAGACGCCGCATTGTAAGTAAGTAAAGTTTATTTGTATAGCACCTTTTACAGATACAAAAGTGCTTTACATTAATAAAAATAATACATCAAGTCAATATTGAAAGTGGCGATGACAAGCTAAAATCACAACAAAGCAAACAAATGAGGACAGAGACACATAAACAATTAACAATTTCCGAATACAGTCAAGAAAAGGCCAATAAAAGTAAAATGGAGTGGTTATAGTAAGTAATAACTTCACGAGAAAACGTCGTAATATATCGACAATAAAGTCATAACTTTACAAGAAAAAAAAAGATAACACGTAAAATTACTACTTTAGAATATTATGACTTTATTCCCAAAATCTCAGATTTATTTTTTTCCCCTCAATGTGGCCCTAATGCTCTGTCGTACCGCCGTACATTAGACCTACAACAATGATAAATAAAAATGAAAATATAAACAAAAAACAGTTATTCATTTCCATTTTTATAAATCCACAGGGAGCCATTGGAGAGGAGCTAAAGAGACGTATGTGGCTCCGGAGACGCATGTTGCTGACCCCTAGTCTGGGCAAAGGCTGGAGGTGAAATGCTAATACGGCTGTTTAATGCCCATTCTTGTTAAGGGCTCCTGACTCAGCAGCCCTCTCCCTCATGTACAGTTGCTATCTCTGCTCCCCTGTGATACATACATGCTGTCTGGAACAATAAAGCGTGTTGCTATAATAAATAGCATAAATGTGAGTTAAAGAAGTTCAGACCTGTAGTGAGACTAGCAGACATGTTGATTCCAATCTTCCACATCGTGTTGATTCCTACAGACACCCAGTCCTCCAGCGAGTTCCTCAGACTCTGTGGAACCCGTTTAGCTAATCCTGCTGGTAGTTAAACCTGACAGAGGTATGTCACCTCTCTGTCATCATGTCCAATGTATGTCCAAAAACAGTCTCTTTCAGTTGTTTTATTTAGTAACTGTTAGCATTTGTTCATTGACTGATTTGACAGATTTCAGCAGTGCTGCGGTATGGCTGTGGGCAAATTCCAGACTGGAACATAAGTCTTTTATTTCTTTGTGTATAGTGGAAGGTCTAATTCTTTGTTACTGCTGGAGAGGACACTGACCTCGATTTCCACGGTTCCCAAGTCATCTGAATCGGTGGATGAGTCTTTTTTCTTTCTTTCTATTGTGGGGTTGCTGAAGCTGTGCTGCGGGTTGCCGTCCGAGGAAATATTGATCGATGAAGGCTTCGAGGTCTGTTATTTCCTCCACTTTGGTATTGATTTGATCCACGTTTATGGTAGTAGATGGCATGTGTGTGTTTCCCCAATCTGATGTTTTGTGGTAGGTCTTTAGAAAGGAGTTTTCTGGAGGTTTACAAAATGTTTTTAGCTAGTGAGCGTCCCTCAGAGCCAATTTTCATTCAATGTTTAAAGGTCCCATATTGTAAAAAGTGAGATTTTCATGTCTTTTATATTATAAAGCAGGTTTAAGTGCGATATAAATACTGTTAAACTATCAAAACGCTCAATATACGGAGAAATACACACAGCTCATATTCAGAAATTGTGCGTTTGAAACAAGCCATCAGGATTTCTGTCCATTTGAGATGTCACAAATATACGATAATTACAACCATTACACGGTTTTAAACATAAACATTCTAAATGTGTCCCAGTTTATTTCCGGATGCAGTGTATGTGAACGTCATCAGCTGACAGGAAGTAAACATGGACCTAAATGGTGCCAAGCAACGCAATTTCATTGCAATTCCATTGCAATTCCATTGCAATTCCATTGCAATTGCACCAAAACGGAGCGTTTCAGACAGAGGGTGAATACAGGTATATTCAGGCAGACAGGATGAGGAAAATATATATATATTTTTTAACATTACAGCATGTAAACATGTTCTTGTAGAAACACAAAATACAAGTATGAACCTGAAAATGAACATGATATGGCGACCTTTAAAGCTTACTATCTCGTCTGGATAGCTGGGGGCAAAACATGCACTTCCGTTGCCAACATGCACGTGCATATTTTTGATGACCTCAGCTGTAAAAGGCTCTATTGTGCAGCGCTGCAGTGCAGACACACTTACAGTTTAGTCTGTGTGGGGTAAGGGTTAGGGATAATGACATTTCTGAATAATTGCTGCAGCCCTGACAAGAACTGCTATTATTCATCAGCCTGCATGTACAGTAGTAGGAATGCACCTGTACATGTGTGTGCATGGGTGTGTGTATGGGCAGGAAAATGTGTGTGTGTGTGTGTGTGTGTGTGTGTGTGTGTGTGTGTGCCTGTTTAAGGGAATAAGGTGCAAAAATAGCGCTGCCTTATTTGTGCATCTTCATATGTGTCTTGACTCTCGTGTGTGTGTGTGTGTGTGTGTGTGTGTGTGTGTGCGTGCGTGTTCCTACCTGGCTGTCAGAGTATGAATTAGGATCCCGATATAGTTCAGGCTCATTAAAAGTTTCTGCTGCTGTTGGCAGACTCCTGTTCTTCCCAACCAGTTATCAGCCAGGCATGGAGAGCTGTGTCTGCATATAAAAGTATTATTAATACTCTGATGATAATGATGATGATCAGTGGTCCCCACTGTCAGCATCAACAGCCCCACTGGTTTTCACTATATCACCATCTAATCAGGATAGTGATTTACACTTGGGATTCCTGATGATTGCAGCTATAACTAGCCGAGCGTGGTGGAGGAGATCTCGTCCTTCAGATGGATCCTAAAAATGTAAATGTTCCCTTTCCTGAGTTTTTTCGGTGTGTGTGCTTCAAGAAGCGTCTCGAATTGCCGACGGAAAATAGCAAAATAATGAGGTATTTCTTACAGTCCGGCAGGTATAACAGTGCAGTTGCCGTGGTAACGCTGCTCCTGCTCAGGTGAATAAAATCTTAATTGCGATCTACAATCTACTGTTATTGTGTGCTTTCATGGTGTGGTTAGTAAAACAGCAGGCAGAGATCAGCTGAGGGGACTTGTGTTGTTAGAAGAAGATGTGAGGGGGGGAGGCTGGAGCAACCATTCATACTCACATTCACACCTACAGGACATTTAGAGTCAACAATGAACCTAACCTGCATGTCTTTGGACTGTGGGAGGAAACCTGAGAACCCGGGGAAAACCCAGGCTAACACGGGGAGAACATGCGAACTCCATACAGAAGCCGGGTTTGAGCCTGCAATCAAGAGGGTCGCAGGCTTATAATGAATATATTGACATATTAGACCTTTTTCAATACAGAGAACACCAAATTCTAACTTGCATTCACAAATGTCAAATTTTTTTCAGACTTAACTGTGAGATTTGAATAATGTAAATAAAGTTTTATTTACAGTGAAACTAAATCTAATAAAATTCACGACACTGCCTCTGTTCATTTTTATTTGTATTTATTAGTTTTTAGTATGTGGCATGATCTGTACATATAAGAGGCCAAATGTGCACAGAGGCAGCATTATTGTACCATTAAGAGCCCAATAAAAATATGAACCTTAACTTTACCATCTGCCAAAACCTTTTGGCTGCAACAATTATCATATTTAGACTCTGAGACCAAAAATTATTAGCCACAAATTATTATTATCTTAAAACAAAACAAAGAAATCAATCACAAAATCACTAATCCATTACTAAAGGGACAGACTGTTCTCACCAGGATGAGCATGTGAGCAGAAAATGTTAGAGAAAAGTTTCAAACAGGCATTATGTTTATAAATCAATCACTTTTTTTTTTTACAAAGAAAATGTCAAACTAACTTTGGTGACACAATGGGAGTTGTAGGATGGAAATTGTGGGTTTTGGTGTCCACCCTCACCACTGTTAATTAACAATAAAATCAAGTTAGCTGGTCTGATGCATAAGCAAACTAAGCACCTGCTTAGGGCCCCCGTGGCCACCAGAGGGCCCCCAAGTGCACTTGAAATGTTCCACAAGAGAGCTTGAAACAGACCCGGACGGCCTCACACGCTCACTGAGCTGGTTGCGTAGGGCCCCACGATTTATAAAATGTTGATTAGCTGGGCATACTATGCAATATGGATGCTCATCTCTCAGTATAACCATCAAGTGTTCAGCCAAGTACGGAAGCCCTGAAAGGCAAGCGCACATTTTTTTTTCTTCTGGTGATCCATTTTCTGAGTCTGATATAAATTATTTTTCTCTCCTGTGTTTATGACTTAAGAACAAGTGGATTTTTTTTTGCCAGGATAATCTTTCTGTCTGTGAAAACAGGTAGAAAAAAATGTAGGCGGATTTTTCTAAGTTAAATTATTATTATTATTATTTTTAGTTAGTAAGTTAGTTTTTTTTCCTCTGTGTGAAAACGGGAGAATTTTTTTTTTTTTTTTTAGGCTGATTTCTCTAAGTTCCTTTTTTCTTCTTCTCTTTAGGAAAACAGGTGGAAGAATTTAGTTCCCTCAAACAATGTGACAAAACCCAACACAAACTAACGTTACAGTAAACTAACGTTAGCTTGACAGTCGACTTAACCTGGGTCATAACTGTTTTTTAGCCATGAACATATTTTCACTTCTAGCTAGTGGGCTAACAGCTAACGTCAGTACAGCTAACGCTAACGGCAGATTAAAATACATTTCTAGCCAAACAAAAGACATTGCAGTAATGTTACATAACTTGCTAACAGACAATATAATGTTAGACCATTTCACAGTTGTAAACGTCCCGATGTGTCTCAGTTTATTTCTTGTCTCAGTGTATGTGAATGACATAAACTGACAGGAAGTAAACATGGACCCATGAACCTGGAAGAAAACCTGAACGCTCAGTCCTACTTAGAACAGTAGTGGTGCCCTCTGGTGGTTGAAGTAAGCATTTCAACAACAAACACTTCAAGTCTCAAAAAATCCGCCTACAAATGTTTTTTTCGTCCACCTGTTTCCCCTGAGAGGCAAAACAAAAAAAACGTAGCAAAATCAGACTAAGAAAATGGATCACCAGTAATCCCCCCCTCCTGGAGCCAGACCCGGCTCCAGGAGGGGGGGAGGATGCTCCAGTCCGTGTAGTCCGATTCATTGAGGTCTGTGAACTGCTCTTGGTCTGGCCCCTCCCCTGAGACTGACTTTGCCTTGGGAGACCCTACCAGGAGCTAATGTCCCCCGACAATACAGCTCCCAGGATCACTGGGGCACACAAACCCCTCCACCACAATAAGGTGGTGATTCATTAGAGGAGACCAGATTACAGCTCATTCAATATACGCTCATACACAGAACACACATAAATCAACACAGAATGCACCTAATGGGTCTCAGACACTGACCTACTGTATGTCCCCAACGCACTCTCAACACCACAGACACATTATTTCACTCAGTATGGCTCGGCACACCAACCCACAACTTCTGGAACAACATAATAACTATCATCTCACAAATCCTGGGTCACTGTGTTCCAATTTCCACTTCCCTCTGCCTCTTCGGAGACATCACACCCATCAGTCACCTGCACAAATACTGCAACGCCATACTCACCTGGACCATTGCCCAAAAAACAATATGGCTCAACTGTTAAAGGTCCCATATTATAAAAAATTTAGATTTTCAAGTTTTTTTTATTATAAAGCAGGCTTAAGTCCTATATAAATACTGTGAAAATATCGAAATGCTCAATCCACAGGGAAATACACACAGCCCGTATTCAGAAACTCTGCATTTGAAACAAGCCATCAGGATTTCTGTCCATTTGTGATGTCACAAATATACAATGTTTAGACCCTTTACACAGATTTAAACGTAAACATTCTAAATGTATCCCAGTTTATTCCTGGTTGCAGTGTATGTGAATGAAATCAGCTGACGGGAAGTACACATGGACCCAAGCTGTTGCCTAGCAACGCAATTCTGTTGCAATTTCGTCGCAATTCCGTTGAAATGCGCTAAAAAGGAGCGTTTCAGACAGAGGGTAAATACAGGCATATTCAGGCCGACAGTATGAGGAAAATAAAGGGTTTTTTAACATTACAGCATGTAAACATGTTCTAGTAGAAACACAAAATACAAGTATGAACCTGAAAATGAGCAGGATATGAGGCCTTTAATACAGACACATAATAGCATTGTAACAATGGCTCAATTTGTTCAATCCATTAAATTCAATTTTAAAGTACTTGTAAAGCACCAATTCATACAAAAGCATCACAGTGCTTCACATAAACCCCAAAACAAAGCAACAAAATAAAAGCAGCACAAATTTGCAAATAAACAGAGGCATTGATGCATCCATACATATAGAAATACATGTACGTATACACATACAAACAAGCATATTGTACAAATACGGTGTGTTCATTTAACACACATTAATGCTTCAGTGAGGGAGGTCTTGGTTTTAAAAGAACACAGTACCGGAGCAGGTCTAAGATCAGCAGGTAAACTGGTCCACTCTACAGTTGCATGAATACTGAAAGACATCTCTCCGGACTAAGAACGTGCTCTGGGCACATGGAGGAGATTTCCACCTCGTGACCGGAGTGATCTGGTTGGGTTATAAACTGACAGCATGTCTGAGATGTACTGTGGTGCCAGACTAGGAAGTTCCTTTGTAAACCAGAAGGAGGATTTTGAATTGTATTCTGAAAGCAACAGGTAAGCAATGAAGGTTTTGGAGGACTGGAGAGTTATAGGTTTTGATCTTATCTCTATCTCTTCTGATAAATTTTAATCTACAGATTGTTTCGTTTGGAAGACCCAAAAAAGAGAATTGCAGTTATCTACTGTAGTCTGCTCATAACAAATGCATGAGTTTCTCTGAGTCTCGTGAAAGAAAACCTCTGATTCTGGAAACATTTCTGAGTTGGAAAAAAGCAACCTCGGTGATGCTACTGATATGATTGTTGAAACTGAGTTGACATTGAAGAACTCCAAGGTTCTTAATCTGGTGTTTTTAGTGATCTGGACTATCTGACCATTAGAACTTTTGGCTCAAACCATGATTTGTGTTTCCATTACCAGTTTTAGGGTGCCGAGCTGCGCTCCAAATGGACCTTCTCCGGAGTCAGGCCAAGGTGGGGCCGACCAACTTCCAAGCGGGTTGCGGTGACGTCTCGTCCCGACCGCGGCCAACCCGTAATAACTCCCCCTCAAACAAGTGTGTGTTGTGAGCAGGTTGCGAGCGAGACTCCATTCTGTGCAGGAGACCAGAGCGAAAGACGTTTTTAAAAGTCTCTGTGTGTTCAGCTCTCAGTACATTTATAGCTTCTAACCCAGGGGTCATGCTGTAATTTAAAAAAAACCCCTTTATTTTCCTCATACTGTCTGCTTGAATGTACCTATATTTACCCGTTGCGTGAAACGCGCCGTTTTAGCGCATTTCAAAGGAATTCTAATGGAATTGCAACAGAATTGCGTTGCTAGGCAACAGCTTGGGTCCATGTTTACTTCCTGTCAGCTGATGTCAATTCACATACACTGCAACAGGAAATAAACTGGGACCCGTTTAGAATGTTTACGTTTAAAACTGTGAAATGGTCTAAATAGTTTAGATTTGTGACATCACAAATGGACAGAAATCCTGACGGCTTGTTTCAAAAGCTCAGTTTCTGATTATGGACTGTGTGTATTTCTCTGTGGATTAAGTGTTTCGATACTTTCACGGTATTTATATAGGACTTAAGCCTGCTTTATAATAAAAAAAACATGAAAATCTCACTCTTTTATAATATGGGACCTTTAATGTTCTGGCTGATTGGAATACTTAAAAATATTCCTGAATCAAGGCCATGATCCGGATCGCCACCAAAATCTAATGGATTGTTCATTGTGCCACACCTCACCCCTCCAAAAACTTTCATTCAAATTCATCATGGACTTTTGGAGTAATCCTGCTAACAGACAGACAAACAAACAAACAAACAAACAAACAAACAAACCAACGCCGGTGAAAACACTACATCCTTCCTAGGCCTACGGCCGTGACGGAGGTAATTATGACAATATCACACAAATGTGATACAGGATAAAATGATGAAGTGATAACAATTTGGACAGACACTGGTTGGTGGAGGCGTACAACTGTCAGACAGACTCTGGAGTCAATATTCTGCGTGTCCATGGGTGAGAATGTAAATCTGACCCTCCCCCACCACCCTGCCTCAGCCAGAGCTGCTATGTTGATCAAAGCATCTCAATGCTGCATACAAATACACTCACAGTCTAGCTTTAGCAGCATGCACCTGCGCCGGCAGGGAGAATCAACAAGATGTCTAAAGTTCAGTGGCAGCCCAGAGACTTTCATCAAGGTACTTTTCAGTTTGTGGAGGTAGATTTAGAGTTTCACTGGGTAAAGGAGGGGGACTGAGGATGATGAAGTGAAGTGGCTCTGAATAAAACATCACATTTACTGGGATAGTTTTCCCTTTATATGAAGAAGATTTCTTGCTCTCTTTCTGCGGGGAGCCGATGTGAGCTGAGCAGAGTGAGGACAGAATCACATGCTTTAGTTTCGAGCCTTTTTAAACATTCAAAAATCTGCTTTTAAAACATTGATAACAAGAGAGAGAGAGAGAGAGAGAGAGCCCTGAGGACATCCATAGCTGAGTGATATTAACCTAATTCTCTCTAACAGAAACCCTCTTTGCGAAACTCCTGTTTCTCCAACTCTCTTACACAAGTCCAACTCCGGGCTTTCTCTGTTCGGAGGCAGAATAAAAGCTCGGAGTCTGTGAAACAGAATATAGGTGTTTGATGTGAAACATTTGGCTGAGTGAATTCAGAGCTGCTCATCTCTGACGGAGTCGTTGCTGTATAGAGCCTTGCCCTCCTCCCTGGCTGACGCCGCGGTAGTAATGAAGCCTGATACTGAGCCAGGATGTGCAGCTCCCAGATGACCCGCTGTGCAGCATATGGTAGCCCTCGCTGTGGCCACTGGTGGCCACTGGCTTGTGGCAGCATGTCAACCAGCTGAACTGGGAGGGAACGGTCATGTGGGAATATACTGGGTTGGAGTTGCTGCAGATCTGACTTATTTTTGTTATAATGTAAAACGCGGCCTTTTCTTTCTGTTACATGTGCTTCTGAGAGAAGACTGTTTAAATGGGTCAGGCTACGCTACAGTGTTTTATTCTCGAGTCTCAAACAAGAAAATGCAAATGTGAGGCCTGATGCTCAGGCATTCTTGCTCTTTAAAAAATGCATCATGATAACATTGTTTGATATCAAATCAAACCAAGAATTTTAGGGATTTTCTATAGGCCTACCTGCTCATTCGTTTAGTGTCATGGGAGGGCTGCAATCTATCCCAGCATGCATTGGGCAAGAGTCCTTTCATTTCATTTCCATGAAATTGAACCTGCAAATTTGTGCTGAAGTTGTACTCCTGTTGGAGTACACACTGCTTAACATAAGAAGAATGGTTCGCAGATAGTGATAAGACTCAAAGGCACAAATACCTGTCTTGAATAAACTATGAACTTATTGTCCTGTAGTGATCAAGCTAATGAGCTTTCTAAGAGAGAGCTTTTTTTTGACCTCTTCAATAACGCTTTAATGACATCCAATCCTGAGAACATCATGCCAGGGGGGCGAGTAAAAGGCTCAGTACCGTGGAAGTATTAAAAGAACTGGATCCAGCGTTGGAGGCAGGGGCCCGGTCATGCCTATGAGAGTTGCTCATTGGCGCATGAAGCCTAAATGGCTCGACTTCCGTCTGGAAAAGTACCCGGATCTTGACGGAGTAGCGTCAGAGATGATTGGCGCAGTAGCGTCCACTCGGTCACATGACTCGGTCACGGGGTCTTAACGTCACGCTGTCAACGCGGCTTGCGTTCCAGCCTCGGTCTGGGTCTCATTCACATGAACGGAGGAAGGGAAATAACTCTGGATTCAGCTATTAGTGCGTTTTACAACTTTAAAAACTTAATTTTTTAAATAAGGAATATTAGTGTTCGTACTGGGAAGTTCATTCACCTCAAAAAAAGTATCCGCTGAGTTACAGATGTCTCTTCCCAATGTAAGTCTATGGGAATAAGTCTTTTTGGGCCCAATGGCATCACGTGACTGACACGGAAGTTGCAGTACCGCCGTTTGGCCACTATGAAAATCCGGATCGATGATCGGCGCACTTCCTGGGGGCTTGCTCAGTACAGAGAAAATAGATACAAGTTCAGAGAGTAAATGTGAATGTAAATGTATTAGCAGTTAGTTTGATAGCTGCAGTAGTTTGCCAACGATCGCTTTGAGCAGTGACTATGTCACCAAACTTCTAGAAGTACACATTCCATGTCACTTTTTTGTGACCAGGCCCTAAAAGACATTTCTCACCGGTGCGATATGAAAATGCGGTGCAGGAATACTTAAAAAAAAATACACATTTATTAATAAAACTGAAACAGGAAATACAAAAAATAATACAATTAAAAATTCTAACAAATCTGATATTAAATTATGTGAAATATTAAAACATAGAATAAAAAAGTTCCTCAAATTTAAATGCAGAGAATTAAATAAAGCTAAAAATACAAAATATGATGCACTAATGAAACAATATATTATTCTGAAACAGATTAAACAAAAATCTAAAATAGAAGAAGAAATAATGTCAGGTATAAAAACACAATCATTAACTTTATATCATATATTATATATTATATAGCATTTATAAACAATCAGATTAGACAACAGCGGAAATCTAATTCATTCTCTTAAATCAGGAAAAAAAAAAAACATATTCAAAGTAAATTCATAAAATGAATAAAAGTGATCAGAGAGGGGTGGCTGGGTGCCAATCATGTAGCGTATCATCTAGCTACCTAACGTTAACAAGCTAATGTTTACTGTTCCGGGCCAGGTTGACCTCTGCGGTTGAACTCTGCGGTTGACCCCTGCGTTTTACCGGTCGTTGGAAAATCGCGGTTTTACTAGTTTGTCCCGGTCCAGATAATTCTAAAAAGTATATACTGTATATTTTCCAATGATATATGTAACACATGCTAATCATGATGCTGATGCCCACACTTATTTGGTTGGTTGCTGTAGCGTTAGACTATTGTTTTCTTGGTGACACTTTATAATAGTACAAATCATAACGTAATGCTAATGCATGACACGAGATGACTTTATTTCAGACCCATGTTTTAAACAGTAACGTTACCTGTTTTCATAGAAATGTGATGCTGTCTGGAGAGAGGAATGACACAGGGCTGTGCTGCTTTATACATCCTGACCATAAGAAAAATTAAAGGGACTGTTTTTAACTTCTTACACATATAAATCAATCCGGGTCGGTGTCCCATGCGCGCTCGCGTGTGGCTACGCTGTTCAGACAAGACTCCAACACAAACTACACGGAAGCACCGAAACCGCAAAGTTGTATCTAGTGAAGCCCGTCTGTTAAACAGTGTTGGCCGCAGTCTGAGGACGCGGGGGAGACCGTAGCTTTGGTCTCCAGGTCGGTAGTCTCTGCTGCTCCTCTGCTTGCCTTCACTCACGCACCGCGCTCGTTCTCACTCGCACAGCTCGCTCCACCTCACATGCACGCGCATGACCGTCTTTATTGTTTTAATTACCATGTGAACATTTTTAAAAGATGTCACATTCAGCCTGTGGGTTTTACTGATCACTGTCTCGTCTCCTGTTCTGTTTTTATTAATAATGTACATTTTAATAGTGCCTATTGGCATTTTAACGTTGGCCTTTTAAATGAATTAAATTAAATGAATTAATTATTATTATTAAATTAAACCTGCTTTTAGCTGTATTCAGCAGTGTTGGGATTTTGTCAAAGCACAAATTAAAGAACTTTGCCAACAGTACTCTCGCAATGTCACTAGAGACATAACCTGGTCTATGAAGGATCTGGAGACTGAGGTAGCAGAACTGCCGACTTTAGCGGAGTCTACAGGAGATTGAGGGCTGTTAGACTCCCTCAAATCTAAAAAGTCGGCCATATAGCCCACCTGCTGGGCGTTACGGCACAGGGAGCTCTGGTCGGCTCTGTTGGCTGTCCGGCCGACTCCTGATCCACATGTCCTGTCGGCGGTCCGGCCGACTCCGGATCCACGTGTCCTGTCGGCGGTCCGGTCGACTCCGGATCCACGTGTCCTGTGGGTGGTCCGGCCTGCTTTTAAACTCTTCTAATGACAGCACAATCTCTCCGGACAGGGAGGACCCGTACCCTGCCATTTTCCTGGCACCGGATTATAAAGACTGTAGTGGACCTCTAATAGAGCCTGCACATCCTGCCTCCCTGGAGGAGGCCTCAGGGAAAAGTTTTTACGGACTCATGGTGAAAACTTTAAACAGAAACAAACTGAATGGATGGACTGACACTCCATTGAGGAGTTACCTGTGTCTGGATCCCAGAACAAGACCCTCGTGGAGGTCCTTGTACAAACCTCCACTCTCCAAAAAACATGCAGTGGAGAATCCTCCATGGGATCATAGCAGTGAACTCCTTTGTGTCTGTTATTAATACATCTTTGGAGGACAAGTGTCCATTCTGTGACCAAAGTGAGACTGTCTTTCACTGTTTTTAATGCAGTGTAGAGTGTCAATGTCTTTCTGCACTGTTTCTGTTTTTACAAACTGTTTTTACCACATGTGGAGAGGTTTTTAACAAGCAGGTCTTTATTTGTGGTTTTAAATACACTCGCCATCACAAGCACAAATGCCAGATTTTAAACCTTGTTTGAGGACAGGCCAAGATGGCGTCGTATGTAATCCGGAGGAGGTAGGTGGAGGAGGGATTGAATGTTGATGTTGTACCTTTGTGCACAAAAATGGTCAAATCCAGACTGCTGGTTGATTTCAGCTTTTATAAAGCAGCGGGTGCAACAGATCTGGGGTTTTGAGAGGGTTCTCCATTCTGTAGCAGAGGGAAAACTCATTTATGGAGATGTGCTTGAGTAATTTATTTATTTATGGAAGTGTTTTTCATATAATTTATCAGGCTTTTAATTGTACATTGTGTACGGTTAAAGAGCGGCTAATAAAGTTGATTTAAAAATCTAAAAAATCTCCTCTCTGTCACAAATAGAGTGATTTATTAATCAAAAAGTATGTAAACAGCAAGTCAGAAGAATATAGAGAGGAGGAATCAGTAGTGTCAGTAGTGAAGGGAGTGGATGTGGATGTTGTGCTGAAACACAAGGAAAAGGAGCCAGAAACAAGGCCCAGATGTATTATATGGTGTGAGAGGAGAGCTGCCGACAGACTGCTTCAGGCTCAGGCCTTTAAGCAAGGAGCACACCGGGGCCAAGGTGTGTCCCATGTCACTGATTACACTCCAAGCAGGTCTGCAGCCCTGGAGAGAGAAAGCACCGACACAGCAGAGGATCCAAACCAGATCCAACCCCTTAAGAACACGGTCCTACCAGAACCTACTACCACTACACACCCATTGACCCATACATATAATAATTTTAACAAACTTTAATGTTCAATTATAAATCCAACTGAACAAAACAAAATGATAACAAACAGTCAGACAGTATGTTATGACCCTGGGTCATTTTGGATTGTTGTGCCTGACTAATTTTGTGGTGATGGGTCAGGTGTTTTTCTCCTCCCCTCAGTGTGTACCTTGGTGTGTGTACCTTGGTGTGTGTGTGTGTGTGTGTGAGATTGCTGCATGGTGAGTGGTCCACTGGATGACATCAGCCTTTTTAAACTCCAGCTGACAACATCTCTTCCCTCTTCACCTCTACCACTCCCAACAAAGCCAGCAAATAGTCTGTGTATTTGAGAACTGTGATAAGTATGAACTGTGGCTTTGTGTGTTTTCTTTTGAGAGTTTGTTAGTTGGTAATATAACTTAGTCAATTTTTTGTTTAAAGGTCACATATTATACTCCATTTAAACTAGTTATTATAGGTCTCAGACACCTCCAAACCATGTCTCTGAAGTTTTTTTTTCAAAAAAACAATCAGATCATGCATTCCAGCATGTCTCTATAACCTCTGTTTCAGCCCATTTCCAAAAGTGCTGATTTCTGTGTCTGTAGCTTTAAATAAGAATGAGCTGCTGCGCCCCACCCCCTCTGCGGAACCGGCTGTAGCTCTCCGCCCCATCCCCCCCGCCCCTCGGCTTGATACCTTGGTAACAGTAAACAACTCTGAATGTTATAATGACAACAGCTATGAATATGACTGTTCAGTTTGACCCTGAGTCGAACACCGACTCAAACTATGAAGAGGAAGAGGCCCCAGCAGCAGCAGCACTTCCACCTCGAATGCAGCAAGACATTTCACAATGGTTAGTTCAACTTGTTGTGTAACTTTATGTATGGGTTAGCACGGAGGCTAACGGTAGCTAACGTCAGCTCTAATGCTACTTTCACGGCTCTGTAGGTAACGTTATTGTGAGGTATTTGGTCAATAACCAATTTTGTAATTTGTGTAATTTAGTGAACGTTAGGCTCTACGTATGTTGCATGTTTTTCAATTGGCAAGGTATATTTTACTTGATATATCCCGAATATTCTATCATATTGTGCGATAAAAATGTGTGGGGAAAAAAGCTTACTGCTCATTCACCTCAGCTTTTTTGCATCTTCTGTCAGGTTTATAGTATCATATGCTTCACATGTTGAAATGCTCACATTTTTTATTTATTTGTTCAGGTGCACATGTGGAAATTGTGCAAAAATGCCTACAGAACCTGAGAATATCTGCTGCTGGGAGACACAACAGGTAACATTTTTATTAGCTATATTTAGTTGTGTGTTTAGACATATTTTTCACATTCCATGAGGCTTACCATATGTCATTCACTCTAGGTTAAAAGACGGATGGAGCAGCTGCCGGACAACATCTCCTGCATGATTGAACATCCTGGGTTGGACCCTGTATGTTTAAATTTGTTCACGATGCAAAACGCATATAATGTTTACAGGGCTGAATATGGTGCTTTGCACCAAAGGGCGATAGAGCGGTAAGTGGTTTCTTACTTATTTGATCATCATAATTTTAATCAAAAAGTACAATTAAATGCTAATGTTGTTCATGAAAATAAATACCTGTATGTTAAATTTTATGCAGTCTTCCTTTCCATTACTTCAGTGGGCCTTACATTACACTGTTCACCACACACCATGAATGGCATTACACACCACGATATTGCAGAATAATGCCCCAAAATAAGAACGTGATTACTTTTTAGTATATACTGTAGCTAAGTTTGACATCAGCAGATACTGTTCATATTAAACATGATTTCATGACACATTTTACAGATACTGTAAAGCCTTTATTGTTATTTTCAATCAATAGAACACCATTCTCATAATATATGAATAGAAAAACAAAGGATTCACTGAACCCATAAATAAGAAAGACATTTTTGACAAACCACACTGCTAAAGCTGAATTGGCATTTGTTTGTGCTTCAAACTCAGCACAAACTTGTGATTTCCACTTTATTTCAATTCTGAAAATGCAGCTTATACTGACCTGAAACAATGGTGGCTGATGCAGCATGTAAATACAATACTATTATACTATATTATATCCCGGACAGTTGGTATTGATCCAATATTCAGTTTCAGGTAACTAGCGTATCCCGCCAGGTACTGACCCTGATTTACAAAGCATTCGGTTGTGAAATGATTTGCACATACCAACAACTTCTTTGAAACATGTCTGGGCACAGCACCAGCGAAAATAAAGTCCATCCACTGGGTCTTCAGAGGATCCGAAGTGGGTACATGGTGCAAGCTTTTGTGTGGAGTATTGCAGCCAACAACAGAACAAGCGGGTTTTCCTTTCAGCATGTTTACTAGTAAACAGTCGAAATAACAATGGCGGACGCAGCTTGCTGAGCCGGCTACTCCGTGGGCGGGGTTACCAAGCCGGGGTATGGGGTGAGGGGGTGAGGGGGTTGCTGTTCTGTTTCACTGGAAACAGGAAAGCCATATATGGCTTGCATTTCGGCCTAATGACGTCAGAAGACTAGGAAAAAAACGAATTTCTATTTCTGCACCCATTTCCGGACAAACGGAGGAGGAGAAAAAGAGAGAGGATGGTCTTTTATGATACTATGGTGGCCTGTAGACACACTGGGGACAGATATTGATGTTTAAAAGACATGGAAAAGTGCATTTTGCATAATATGTGACCTTTAACAAAACATTTGATCATTTCAAAAGTGAAAATGTACATTAAGTCTGCAAACCAGCCTGGTCGCACTAAATGGCATATGAATGACACAGTAATTCGCAAATCCTTTCGCGTGCATTAAGAACGCCGTTCTTGCTTTCTGATGTGTCTTTTGTACATCATGTAGTCTATATCGGCTGCAATGTAGACGCATCCGCGTAAAATTCTACACTCGGAGCTTGTGACATAGAATAAAACGTGAGGGAGACTGCGTATGGCCGGAGGAGGGGAGGTGGATGGGTCAAACAAACACAGGACTTTCAATCAGGAGACCGGTGTTTATATCCCAAAGTGTTGTTGAGTTATTTTGAAGTTACGTTAGTGACGACTGTGATGTGATTTCCGTACTTCTGTTACGTTGTTTCCATCCATATTTTACATACTTTACGTAACTAAGTGCGGCCATTGCTGTAGTTTTGTTGCGTGGCGTAAAAAAACCCAATCACACTCGAAAATGTCCTTGTAATATCATACTATTCATTGCCTTCCAATGAGATTTGGTTGCTGCAAACACAAACGTGAGTTAAAGATCTCTGCCTACACAGAAAACGTGTCACTTTTAACAGTACAAATGATTGTCAGCAGTGTAAGTCCCTGCAGGGATACACATATTCTACCCTTTGGCATAATTTATTTTTCCGTTTTCCTGTTTTTATCTCGAAACGAACATCATCATTTCCCCAGAGTGAATAAAAAGGGCTTTAATGCGTTGCTACAAGAAAATGTCCCCTTTCAAAATGGTACAGATACGTCCCAGAAGGGCTTCCACCTTTGTAACACGACACCTTGTACCCTAAAGTGATAAAAGCATACTTTCATATTCAAAGAACGTGAATATATAAATATAAATGAACATGCATAGTAAATGCCCTGCTTTTGGCTGTCAGTTTTTTTTTGTACAAAAAGAGCAATAATTATTATTTTAATGACACACTTTGGTCAAACACTACCAGAACAATGAGAACGAGGTCATGTCTAAAGCTGGTCGCTGTTCTCAATGCTTTATTGGAAAATGTTCACTCAACTGAACCTGACGTAATTATATCATTTCTGGAGTCATAACTGATAATGAGCATTATTAGTGCTCATATGTCACCAATAGTAGAAAGCAGAAACAGAACAAAAGGAAGCTCAACACGCCTCAGTTTTGAATTTATGACGTTTTGGGGATAATACATGCAGTAAAATGGTCTCATGCATGTGTTACCAAGGTTACCACATGGTCTTGCATGATCATATTGATCACTTATTAAAGGGACTGTTTGTAACTTCTTACTCGTATAAATCATTGCGGCTCGGTGTCCCATGCGCGCTCGCGTGTGGCTATGCTGTTCAGACTCCAACACAAACTTTTGGCTTCATTTTTCCAGTAGGAGGAAGCGGAGACGTGTCGTTTCCATAACCATCATGAGTCTGTGTAAAGGCACATGTCAGTTTGATCATAAATGTAGTCATAGAGATATTATGGTTAGTTATCATGTCTTTCTAGTAGTGATCGGGTTCACTACTGCGCAGACTCTACCTCTGAATGACATCAAAATCTTTTGGCTTCATTTATCCAGTAGGAGGAAGCGGAGACGCGTCGTCACTCGTGCAACACCACGAGTGACTTCTAGGAGGGACTGTACAGAAACGTCTTTTGTCATTATCTCCTTTGCGATGATTATCGTGTCTTGACCCTTTCTACGGTGGCTTTTTGCTCCACCGTTCAGAATCAACATCCTCTAAAAGACTAAATAGGTTGTTTGCCAATGCCCTCCAGAACGGCACATAGAAGCCTTTCCTGTCTTCAAAAAACGGTTAAATTCCTGTTGAAATATAAAACTGTTTTAATTTTGGCTTAAAAAAATAAATACATGTTGTAGGTTAGGGAAACATTAAAGGGACTGTTTGTAACTTCTTACACGTATAAATCATTGCGGGTCGGTGTCCCATGCGCGTTCGCGTGTGGCTACGCTGTTCAGACGAGACTCCAACGCAAACTACACGGAAGCACCAAAACCGCAAAGTTCTATCTAGTGAAGCCCGTCTGTTAAACAGTGTTGGCCGCGGTCGGAGGACGAGGGGGAGACCGTAGCTTTGGTCTCCAGGACCGGAGTCTCTGCTGTACTCTGCTCCTCTGCCTGCTTGCCTTCACTCACACACCGCGCTCGTTCTCGCTCTCACGTGCATGCGCACACACTCCACACTGCAGAAGAGTTAGTTTAGCTCTGAGAATATCTAGTGAATATACAGTGGATGTTTGTGCAGAAATAAATGCTGCAGCTCCTCCAGACCAACAGAGGTTTCCCGTGTCTTGAGAAGTGACGGGGCTCCGCAGAGAGAAACGTTATCATCTCCGACCAAAACTCCGGTGCCTCCCCTGTTCCCTCCGGCCGCGGTCGGGAGGCTGAGGCAGGAAAAGCCAACACTAGGATCAGCATTGATTCATGGAGAGACCTTCGTCTGGTCAGCTAACATTACTGCCAAGCAGCTGAAATATAGAGTGATATTGTGGTTGCCTAACTGTTTTGAGCGATGCTCGTTCATGTCTATGTAGAGCAGGGGCGAGCAACAGGACGCTGACTTTCGTTGACTTAACAACCACAGGTTTTGCTGTTAAAAAGACATTTCTGATTCTTACAAACAGTCCCTTTAAGAACCAATAGGAGGGCAACGGGCAAATGCATCGGAGTTTGTCTCAATCAAAGCAGACGGGTTAGGTGTAATAGCACACCACTAGCTTCCCTTTACTGTGGGTGAGCTCCTACCTAACCCTGTTTGGTTGGTTCAAGCGAACTGCATTTGCCCAAATTTACACATCTTTGAAGTAATGGTATAATAAGTACATAATGACAATACATGATCATTTGATAACCATCCATCCATCTTCAACTGCTTATCCGGGGTCGGGTCGTGGGGGCAACAGCTCCAGCAGTGGACTCCAAACTTCCCTTACCGGGCCACATTAACCAGCTCTGACTGGGGGATCCCGAGGCGTTCCCAGGCCAGTGTAGAGATATAATCTCTCCACCTAGTCCTGGGTCTTCCTCGTGGCCTACTCCCAGTTGGTCATGCCTGGAACACCTCCTTAGGGAGGCGTCCAGCGGGAATCCTTACTAGATGCCCGAACCACCTCAGCTGGCTCCTTTCAACGCAAAGGAACCAGTCCACTCAGTCCCTCTGTCCCACTGTAACCAGTCCACTCAGCCCCTCTGTCCCACTGTAACCAGTCCACTCAGACCCTCTGTCCCACTGTAACCAGTCCACTCAGCCTCTCTGTCCCACTATATAACCAGTCCACACAGTCTCTCTGTCCCACTATGACCAGTCCACTCAGCCCCTCTGTCCCACTATATAACCAGTCCACACAAAGACGTCCAACTGGAGGTACACACAACACAGGAACAGCATGCAGAACCGGAACATCGGCCTGGACCCGGAAACGAAATAGGAAACTCACACGGCAGCGGAAGAAGAAGAAGAGTGAAGCTATTGTGAGTTATTTATCCTCTGTGGGAATTAATCCCATTGGCTCAACCACATAACTGAAAGGCTAAGAGATATATACTTTACTATACTATATATTCCACCCCTGGGTACAGGTTTAACATTCAGGATCACTGGCTAACTTGTACTCAGTGTACCTGCATGTCTTTAGTACAGAAAGCACTGTATTCTGTTCTGTACCCATATCTCTGACGTTGTATAGAATTAACCGCATTGATATTCAGCTCAGTTGAAATACAGTTCTGTAATAATTCCTGAGAACACTTCCTGTATTTTGCGACTGAGTCAACCTCCATCATTGTGTGCTGATTATACAAAACGTTGAACCAACTTCCTGACCAGACCTCAGCCTCTATAACCAATTAGAATATTCATACAGAGTATTGACTCAGTGGAAATTGGACTCTGGGCTTGACTAACAGTGCCATATGGACTGGACAGATGTAGGTGCCACCACCAAGGGACATGATGAGCTATTTATATGTTACCCGCTCACTCTCTCATTCACTCTTAACTTCCTGGCTGTGGGGTTGTGTAATCTGGGCTTTAGCAGAGAGAACATGCAGGAGGAAAAAATCCACTCAGGTAAATTATTCATCACAAGGCTTGCATCTAATAGAGGGAAACTGGGAAGTCTGCAGCATGTAGGCCCAACAACGGCTTAAAAAAAGCTGGGATAATATTTGTTAAGATCAAAGTGACACACGCCAGATTATAATTGATGACACTAAAGGCAGTGACATTGCTCTGCTTAATGATCAAAGACAGACTAACAAGCAGCGCAATCAGTCAGGACCGGCTGCCACACAAAGCTGTTCCAGCAGGCTGAGCAGAGGCGATACAGGGGTGGGGGGGGCAAGCATTCAGGGGCCTGCACAGAGACAGAGATATAGGGGCTCTCTTTAAAACGGCACCAGCAGCTGGTAAAAGGCCTGGCTTGCAAGAGTGGTTTAAATAAAGACAGTAAAAACTCCAGTGCAACGATGCCTCCCACAAGAAGTCTGCGGCAAATCGTTCATGGAGTTCTGAAAGGAGGCGGGGCTTAAATGTAGCGGCGGAGAACATCGTCACCAATGAAAGAGGATCCATCTGCACCTTCAAAACAAGCAAACAGGTGCTAACTGGATCTCCACCTGTGGTCTGTGCCCCTGACCTCCGCCTCCACCTCCACTTGAAGATTGTGGTAGCTGCGACCCAAACCTTAGTTGAGTTAGTTGAAAACCCGGTTCGGGCCGGTTTAGGGGGAGTTTGGAGTGAGGACGGGCCGGTTTAGGGGGAGTTGGGAGTGAGGACGGGCCGGTTTAGGGGAGTTGGGAGTGAGAATGGGCCGGTTTAAGGGGAGTTGGGAGTGAGGACGGGTCGCTTTAGGGGGAGTTGGGAGTGAGGGTGAGGACAGGCCAGTTTAGGGGCATTTTTATTATCAGTAGCATGACATCTCCGTGACTTAATTTCATAGTATCAGTGTGAAGTAAGCTATGATTTGTAAGGGAACTAACAAAATATTTCCAAAAATGATAATTGTTCATATTTCTTCATGATTTCACTCTCATACACATGGAGGATTTGTCTGTTAATATGTGCGTGTATTTAAGTGTGTGTGCATTGGTGAAAAACATGAAAAACAAATTTGAGATTGTTGAACAAGTGAGGGGCTGCACGGTGGTGCAGTGGTTAGCACTGGCGCCTCACAGCTAGAGGGTTGCAAGTTCGAATCCGGCTTGGGACCCTTCTGTGTGGAGTTTGCATGTTCTCCCCGTGTTAGCGTGGGTTTTCTCCGGGTACTCCGGTTTCCTCCCACAGTCCAAAGACATGCAGGTTAGGCTAATTGTGGACTCTAAATTGCCCGTAGGTGTGAATGTGAGCGTGAATGGTTGTCTGTCTCTATGTGTCAGCCCTGCGATGGACTGGCGACCTGTCCAGGGTGTACCCTGCCTTCGCCCAATGTCGGCTGGGATCGGCTCCAGCCCCCCCGCGACCCCTAACGGGATAAGCGGTTGCAGATGGATGGATGGATGGATGGATGAACAAGTGAGCAGCAAAGTGTGTCTGTAGGATTCCAGTTTGATTTCTGCCTTCACATCACAGCTGTCCTTCCCCCACGTACTACACAACAACCTCGGTAGGAGATGTATCCCACTGTATCCAGTATGAAATACTTCAGAGTCAGATACTGTCACGCAGTGCTGTGAAACGTGCCCCGCAGCCAGCGATCTGCGTCAGAAGCGCTAGAGTAACGAGACTGTGTTGGCAGCGGTGTATTTTAGAAACTTTGTTTCGGGCTGAGACTTCTTGTTTTTACACCTCATAAATATGGAGGAACAGTTGGTGAAATGGGCCCTGAGGTGAAACTGCAGTTGACTTTTGAGAGTGCTTAGGTGTGAAGACAAGCTAAACCCGAGAGTGCCCGCCAGCACAACCAGCACTTGTTAAAAAGGTGCATTATTATTGCATTCCTTTTGTGCTCACAGTAATCTGAGTATTAAAGGGGACATATCGTGCTCTTTTTCAGGTTCATGTTTGTATTTTGGGTTTCTACTAGAACATGTTTACATGCTTTAATGTTCAAACAACACATTCTTTTTTTCCTACATATACCTGTATTCACGCTCTGTCAGAAATGCTCCGTTTTAACGTATTTCAACGGAATGGCAACGGAATTGCATTGCTAGGAAACAACTTGGGTCCCTGTTTACTTCCTGTCAGCTGATGTCATTCACATCCACTGCAACAGGAAATAAACTGGGACACATTTAGAATGTTTGTTTAAAACTGTGAAATTGTCTAAATATTGTAGATTTGTGACATCACAAAGTACAAAAAATCTTGACAGCTTGTTTCAAACGCTCAGTTTCTGAATACGGTCTGTCTTTATTTCTCTGTGGATTCAGCATTTTGATACTTTCACAGTATTTATAAAGCACTTAAACCTGCTTTATGATATAAAAGACATGAAAATCTCACTTTTTACAATATGGGACCTTTAAAACAGACAGTCTGTCCATCACATGAATTCCTCTTCGACAGTGTTCGTTATTATTCACCGATACCCCTTTCACACCGAGGACTCAACCAGGGTGGACTGTGTGTCTGAAAGGGTTAACCCGCGTTGACCGTCTCGGCTTCGTGACCCAGGTCGAGAGGTGGGTCAGACCAGGGTCGATTTCAATGTGAACGACACGCATCCGGGTCGCTAACAACCGGGGCAGGACAAATCTATTTGGTTGCAAATTAGGGCGCAATGTAATGATGCGCCAGTCACAGGTCGCCGTGGCTCATAAACAAACGGAGCGACGGCAGGAATGTTTTCAGATACATTTTGAGGTGAACAACGGAGATTTGAACATCATGGATGTGTGGCAAGACTTCGAGTTGTGGGAGCTCCTGGCCCGGTAGATGACAGGACGGTGAGGGACAACGTAATATAACGTTAAACAAACATAACGAGACTGCTGAATGAGAGAGGCATCCGCTGTAATGTTACACAGAAACAGAAACACACCGTGTTAATAATAAGCCGACCACCTCACGGTACCGCCAGCTGTGAGCACATCTGTTTTAAATGCGCGTTAACACATTTTCTATTTGTAATGTTACCTTTTTTTAACTCTTTATCTTTCTAAATAAACCTGCTGAAAGATAAATCTGTCACCTGTTCTCTCTGTTATAAAGTAACAAACACAGTCCCAGTTCATCACATTATCGAGCTTTTAGCAAACTAAATGAAATATAAACTAATTTTATTACATTTGGATAAGCTCCTACATTATGCAACAGTTGCCACATGTTCAGCTTAACAACTTTTAATAAACCTACTATATGAAGGAAATCTTTGCTGGGATGGTGGAGTGAGTCAAATATACACTCTTCATAAGTTTCTGTAATCCTTTTGTAAAGGTAGCCTATAATATCATATTAGATAACACATGTAGTCTGATATAGCCAACACACTTTAAAAACTGAGCTGGCGGTTAGGTCGGTTATACACGGTGTGTTTCTGTGCAACGTAACGGCGGATGTCTCTCTCATTCAGCAGCCTTGTTATGTTCGTTTAACGTTACACTACGTTGTCTCTCACCGTCCCGTCATCTACCGCTTTTTTTCTCCTCACCGTGGACGGTCAGCAGCTCCCGCAGCTCGAAGACTCGCCACATATCCGTGTTGTTCTCGTCCGTCGTTCACCTCCGGTGTGTCTGAAATCATTCCTGCTGCTGTCGCTCCGTTTGTTTATGAGCCACGGCTATCTGTGACAGTTACGTCACGGACTGTGCGCCCTCGTTTGCAACCGAAGAGGTTTGTCCCGCCCCGTTTGTTAGCGACTCTGGTCTGTGCAATTCACATCGAAATCGACCCTGGTCCATCCCTGGTCTGACCCACCTCTCGACCTGGGTCTCAAAGGCGAGTTGATCAACGTGGGTTAACCCGTTCATACACACAACCAGGTTCAACCCTGGTTGAGTCATCGGTGTGAAAGGGGTATTTATTGGCCAGGGATTAACCCGTGTTGAGGTTTTTTTTAAATGACAAAAGGAGGGTTGAAAGAGGTATGAGAGACTCCAGCCAGGCTTTTGTCAGTCCAGCAGATGTTTGATTCATTGTGAGATGTTTGTTGATTATGGAGGAACTTATTTTGAAGCCGGTTGGGGATAACTGGAGGTTTAGCTGCTGTCAGCTGGCGAGCCAAGCCATGTGATACAGTATATAGAGACAGAGCGTTGCTAAAGAAAGTGTAAACAGGAATTTCCAGATAGAGTTTGTGCAGACCTTTAGTTCAAAGAATCAATGCACATTTTGCATCTGTTGTCCTACATGGTATCAGAAATACTGTGTATACTGTCACAAATTGGCTCAAGGAATGTAAAGGTTATAGTCAAGTCAAGTCAGGTATATTTATAGAGCACATTAAAAACAACAAACCAAAGTGCTTTACAAAGAGTATAAATAAAATACATTAATGATCAAGTAAAAACGCAGATGAAAGCGAATATATCTATGTAGTATCTTGATAAAATCATAATTTTTAACAACATTTTAAGAAAGTATGTTTTTGTAAATATTAATAATAAAATAATAATTAATAGGCGAACAAAAAGAGATGGGTCTTTAGAGTAAAGCAACAATGGAGGGGAAGGATCTAATTGATAGTGGCAAACTATTCCACAGTTTAGGGCCAACAACTGAAAATGCTCTGTCCCGTTACTGTAGGTTTTTAACTGGGTGCGTGGAATGGTTACCAGATCTGAGGGATCGGGAGGTGGAATGATGAGCTGTAACCTGGTGCCATCCAGAATTTTACATTCTCAATGCAATTCAAAAGAGAGTCAATACTGCATGGATCACCAGGTTTCAACGGGAGGTACAGCTGGGTGTCGTCAGCGTAACAACGGTATGAGATATATTTTCAGTAAATAGACCCCAAGGGAAGCATATAAACTGGGAAAAAAAAGTTTGGAAACTTGTGTTTGGTCGATTATTTCTCTGTTGTTACAATGCTAATGGTCGTTGTATTTTACATCGTTGGAAAGCCAACCTTCAAAATGATGTCCAACTTGTAAGGATCATGCATTTGTGGGATGAGCAGCACAGCTAATTATGTGGGAAGCGCCCAAGAAAAATTTGCCAAAATGCTCTGCCAATGCCCTCCCGATATGGAGCCTTGTGGCACTCCACAGGAGATGGGTTCATGAATGCCAACAACATGCCTAAGGCGGTCCAGGAGGATGGAGTGATCAACTGTGTTGAAAGCAGCCCAGAGATCTATAAGAATTAAAATTACACACCAAAAACTGACAACAACTGCACTATACTGTACACTGACTGTCTATCAATACTACTCAGGTGTAATTCATACTGTGCAATATTTTCAGGTGGAATTTCATTCTCACTGTGCAATATCATTTTCAATTTGTGCAATTTTTTAATAGTGTGTTTATTGTCAATACTGTATATACTGCTCCTATTTTTATATTTCCATCTATTTAAATGGTTCATACTTTGTTTAGCTCTTTTTTTACTCTGTAAGCTGATGCTTCTTGTTTTTTGCACTATCCCCTTTGCTGCTGTACACTGCAAATTTCCCCACTGTGGGACTAATAAAGGAATATCTTATCTTATCTTATCTTATTATCATTATAAACCAAAGATCAAAGGGCTGGTTTGAGGTCCTTAAAGGGCCGAATTTGGCCTGTGGGCCGCCAATTGAATAGGCCTGCTGTAAACTGAAAAGATTGAAAGCAGCATTGTTACACTTTAAGAGTCTGACAGCTTTTCCAAAGAAACAAACACATTACCGGTAGAGACGTAGGAACACAGAGAGATCTGTGAATGTGGTGTGGATCTGTGGTTGTGAATCAATGTAGCCGGACCGATGCTTCGTCAGGCGAGAAACTTGAAAATTTGACGTACTTTTACACGAAAAAAGCATGTGTTCGTCTGTACCCTTAGTGATTTATCTAACAAATATGATCATTTGGCATTTGGTCAGGTGTCAAAATGAGAACTCTTGATACGTGCATTATACAGACTTCTAAACAAAAATGACATCTCAGCCCCTCCGTGTGCTAAGGGCTAATAATGAGCTCTGTATACCGACTGCCTAAAATGACACTCGTAATGCTATACTGTAGTTCAGAGCTTCAACCCCTCAGCCTATATTATGGAAATGCTCCCATGCAGACACCCCCTCAGATTCAAGGCTGCAGGCTGAAGGAGGCAGGGGACTGTGGGGGGGGGAGTCAGCCATCTACCAGGAAGAGGTTTTAATCACATTCACACAGTGTCAGAGACGGAGAGGCTGGATGTGAGTGGGTGTCTGCAGAGCAACGCCACACATTGTTAGCGCTTCTATCTCGAACGTACCCTGTCTCGTTAGACAAAACACACTGCGGGTCTATTTTAAAGAGAGATGTGTGAGGGCTCGTGTAATGTGTTGTTCTCCTGTACAAAGACAAACTAACCAGTGATTTCTGTTCAAGGGCTGATTTCAGTTTCAATTTTATTTCCTTAAACAGGTGATGGGTAAGGGTGTGTGTGTGTGGGGGGGTAACAATAGATCAGTGCCTGCATGATTCCATTCCCACCCTGTAATGGGCGAGAGCGCCAGAGAAAATTAAAGACGTCTCGCTTCACTGTGGAGGTCAAACTCATCAGGGAGAACAACACTTGTGTAAAACCGTGTTTCTTGTAGTTGAGTTTCCACAGGGCATCTTTGATCTGAGGCGAGGAGCTGTACCAGGGCCCGTTGAAAAGGTCTCAGTATGCTGATGTGTTGTCTGGTCACGTAGCAACTCATCAAATACGACAGCTTGGTCAGTGGCCCTATACGCTTCAAACTATGACTTTCTAGGTTCCCCCTCTGGTGTCAGTTTACGCTTGTTACATGCATACACAGTCTTCAAAATAAACTTGTGTTTTCACAGGGAACAGCTGGGTTAGGTTTAGGAAAAGATCATGGTTTGGATTAAAATAAGTATGTTTCTTACGTAATTGGCTAGTAGTTAGTAGACTACGTTAGGCCTGCCACAGCTACGTAACTTAAAGGGACTGTTTGTAAGAATCAGAAATTGCTTGTTAACAGCGACACCTGTGGCCGTTAAGTCAACGAAAGTCAGCGTCCTGTTGCTCGCGCTTGTGCTCGCTCTACATACACATGAACGAGCATCGCTCAAAACAGTGAGGCGACACACGTTGGCTAAAACCACAATATCAATCTATATTTCATCTGCTTGGCAATAATGTTAGCTGACCAGACGAAGGTCTCTCCATGAATCAATGCTGATCCTAGTGTTGGTTTTTCCTGCTTCAGCCTCCCGACCGCGGCCGGAGGGAACACTTCACAAGACACGGGAAACCTCTGTTGGTCTGGAGGAGCTGCAGCATTTATTTCTGCACAAACGTCCACTGTACATTCACTACATATTCTCAGAGCAAAACTAACTCTTCTGCAGTGTGTAGTTTGCGCGCATGCACGTGAGAGGTAGAGCGAAAGAGTGAGAACGAGCGCGGTGTGTGAGTGAAGGCAAGCAGGCAGAGGAGCAGAGTACAGCAGAGACTCCGGCTCTGGAGACCAAAGCTACGGTCTCCCTCGCGTCCTCTGACCGCGGCCAACACTGTTTAACAGACGGGCTTCACTAGATAGAACTTTGCGGTTTTGGTGCTTCCGTGTAGTTTGTGTTGGAGTGTCGTCTGAACAGCGTAGCCACACGCAAGCGCGCATGGGACACCGACCTAGATTGATTTATACGTGTAAGAAGTTACAAACAGTCCCTTTAATAATGTAGTTGGCTACAGAGCAGTTTCCTTAACCTATAACATGTATTTATTTTTTTAAGCCAAAATTAAAACGGTTTTATATTTCAACAGGAATTTAACCATTTTTGAAGACAGGAAAGGCTTCTATGTGCCGTTCTGGAGGGCATTGACAAACAACCTATCACGTTTCTGTACAGTCCCTCCTAGAAGTCATTCATGGTGTTGCACTTGGTTGTAGACACTGTAGGTGGACGACGCGTCTCCGCTTCCTCCTACTGGAAAAATGAAGCCAAAAGATTTTGTCGTCATTCTTAAACTCCTCTTTCCAGTGGAGCTACAAATGTGTAACACCATGAGTATTACTAGGGTGTTCCTAAGAGAGAGAGACCTGCTGTCAATGACATTTTACATCCATCCATCATCTGTAACGCCGGAGGCGGGGGGGGGCTGGAGCCGATCCCAGCTGACATTGGGTGAAGGCGGGGTACACCCTGGACAGGTCTCCAGACTATCACAGGGCTGGCACATAGAGACAGACAACCATTCACACTCATATTCACACCTACGGGACATTTACACCCTGTTCACACCTGGTATTAACATGCGTCCCGAGTGATCGGATCATAAGTGGACAGCTTTAAGTACGTCTGTTCACACCTGGCATTAGAATGCGTCTCCAGTGACCACTTGTGATCTTATCTCACTTCCCCGCTCTATATGCAAATAAACACGTAGTAAACACACGGCTAATACAGCAGACCTTGTGTCGTAATATTACATGAATGTCAGTAGTAATATCCTACATATTCGTGAATTCGGATCAATTTAATTAACATCAAAATAAAAGGTTATTGTACCGGCTGACAAAAACACACAGTAGAGCACAGAAGCCGTTTCCATGCTGTGAAGCAGACAAGCGCTCGCGTCTGCCTTTTTTTGGAACATTTTTGGGATTTTATTTCAGACATTTTTCGGATTTTAACGGATATTTTTCTTACTTTTTTTCTGACAATTTTTGAACATTTTTCGTACATTTTTTAAGACATTTTTCAAACAGTTTTTGGAATTTTTCGGCCTTTTTTGACATATTTCCACACATTTTTGTGGAATTTTTGGCCTTTACATCAGCCTTTCTTTGAATATTTTTACAGATATTGTTCTTACATTTTTCAGACATTTATTTTGGACATTTATCAGCCTTTTTTCAAACATTTTTCAGAATTCTTTCAGACATTTTTTTCAGTCTTTTTGGACATTTTTCTGATGTTTTCAGTCTGTCTATCTACTCACATGAGGAGCTCAGAGACCCGCGGATCCCAGCAGGACTTCAGTTGAGTAGGCGGTCCTTAGAGTGGCCCAGGACACATTCACTGCATTCACACATCGGCATGTTTTCTTTTGCCAGCTGTCCTTCCTGACTTTGGCAGCTTCAACTTTGTTACTTTTAGCCTGGATTATGTGTTTAACTTCTTCGTATTTGTCTGATATAGTTTACTCTTTGTAAAATGTGCCGCTCTGCAAATCTGTAGACATGTCCATGTTAGTGATTGGTCAGATACTGCAAACACCGCCCCGTTCATGTGAATGCGCTCGTAGCCAGACTGAGAAACCCTGGGTTGATTTACCGAGTTGATAACCACCTTCGTAGGACCGCTTAGCGGGATCTCGTTTGTTAGGGTTAGTTAAGCCAGATAACGAGAAGATACCCCTGGGGTATGATGAACTTGCTTCGAAGAACAGGCCTCAGGTGTGGACAGGGCCTTAGAGTCAACAACGAACCTAACCTGCATGTCTTTGGACTGTGGGAGGAAACCTGAGCACCCGGAGAAAACAACTGGGAGAACATGCTAACTCCACACAGAAGAACCCCAGGCTGGATTTGAACCTACGACCCTCTTGCTGTGCGGCCCTTGAATCCTTTACAGATGAAGGTAATTTTACAATACACACACGATCAAAAAACCTTTGAGTGGTTTGGAGTTTTTGTTCCACTTTTATGTTCCTGTTCTTACTTTTATCTAACAAAAAGCTCAATTACACCACCTTCATGGTGAGGACACTCATTTCTAGTAAAAAACTAGTTTACTCCCACACACTGCCAGCCCAAAAAATAACTGTAGAAGCAAAGTTTTGGCTTTAGAACTTCTATAAATAGAACAACTGGCAGTATCTTTATACTACAGCCAACGGCTACAATAACCAACCCAAAAGAGACGTGGTCACAGGAAACCTGAGACTTATTGACCTTCACTGTGAAATGATCAAATGTTTAATTGACCCAATTTCAGTTGATTAAAAGGCGGGTCCACCTGTGTTCTTTTACGTATTTTTTAAATTGAAACATCCGCTCAGCCGTTAGTGAAAAGCAGTGACATAGGTTACCACAGTAAGCTGATCAATAAGGTTCTGAATAATGTGAACGCTAGCATTGAGTCAAAGTTAGCTGTGCTAAGTTTGGAAAATAACTGAAAAGGTTAGTTCTGATTTGAAGTCAGGTTGTATGTATATTTCTTCATTCTGTGAGGTAAAATGAGGTAAAATGTATTTGTGAAAGGAGTCTGGTGGCTTTGAAGAGAGCGATATAACGGCTTCAGTTCACCGTCAGAGAGGGCTGTCTGACGGCGAGGTAAAACCGCTGTGGACGGGAGCAGCAGAAAAATTTATTTTTAGCCGCTTAAAAATATCAATATCAGTTTGAGTGTACACTATATTTAGAATATTTTCACCACTTTATGTTGAGTTAGGATTGAGGGGATGAACCTTCATGCTTGACTTACAGAGAGCTTTTCTCATTGTGCAAATGATTATCTCTCAAGAGCAAAGGTGGAGGCAGTGTAATGTGGGAATACCTCCATAAAACTCTTAGGAAAGAGGTTGTGTGGATGGATAGGCATTAAATGTTTTCTGAAAAATCCCCCCACCCCCCGCGCCTTTTCTTCCGTAACATGGTGATGTCACCAAATAACACACTTTGCCTAGTGTAGGGATCAGCAACCTTTACAGAATAAAGTCATAACTTTACGAGAAAATAATTCGTAATATAACGAGAATAAAGTCATAACTTTACGAGAAAATAAGTCGTAGTATAACGGGAATAAAGTCATAACTTCGCGAGAAAAAACTCGTAATATTAAGAGAATAAAGTCATAACTTTACGAGAAAAAAAGTCGGAATATAACGAGAATAAAGTCGTAACTTTACGAGAATAAAGTCGTAACTTTATGAGAACAAAAGCAAATAACACATAAAACTACTACTTTATAATATTATGACTTTATTCTCATAATACTACGACTTTTTTTCTTTTACTTTATTCTCGTAATATTATAACTTTATTCTCGAAATCTCAGATTAATTTTTTTCCTCGATGTGGCCTTAATACGCCGTCGTACTGTTGTACCATAGACCTACAACAATGATAAATAAAAATGAAAATGTAAACAAAAAAACAGTTATTGATTTTTTTAAAAATCCACATGGAGCCACTGGAGAGGAGCTAAAGAGCTGCATGTGGCTCCGGAGCCGCAGGCTGCTGACCCCTTGCCTAATGGCTAGTTTGGCACGCCATCAAACAAGGCTATAGAGCGGAGCTGAAGCAAAGTCCGAAAAGTTAGGTTCGGCCGACCAATCACAACAGTGGGCCAGGTGACCAATCAGAGCAGACTGGGCTTTTTGGGAGGGGGCGGGGTAGGAGCTCAAACAGAGCGTTTCAAACTGAGGGGTTAAAAGAGGTAATGCAGCACAGCCCTTATGAGAAAAATAAAGCCTTTTTTGGCCTTTAAATCATGTTTAAGCATGTTCTAATAGAAACCCAAAAATACAAGTATGCACCTGAAAATAAGCATAATAGGTCCTCTTTAAATAACAGAAGGGGTCACACAGCTATGGACACATCAGACTGTATAGTACGTACAGTATGTCTCTGTATGAATTGACACGTTAAAACTGAAGCAATTCTGTTCTGTGAAAGATGTGAATAAAATTGCTGTAGTGTACATGATGCAAATAGAGTCTTCCTTACAGATATCTGCTGGAGACATTGAGGACTATCCAATACTGCTGCTGAGCACAGCATGGATCATCGCACAGATAATTGGAAATATGTCTGACACATTCAATAGTAGTGGTTTGAATATGTGCATAAACAAATTCTCATTCAGTGTGTATGTGTGTGAGGTGCACTAGCCTGATTAATGCTCAGCCTGTGCAATACATCGACTATATTCCAGGGTGATAATTAACCCACGAGCAAACATTTTTCCACAGGTTTATTGATCAGCTGTGAGGGCTTTGATGGGTATACTTTGTGTACTGGAACATCAACATGTGAGCAGGTTTGTGTGTGTGCGAAGCTACAAAAACATCCAACTTGAGTCATTTAGATTACCAGTGCAGTGGCCGTTGAGAACATGCCTGTTCACAGTGGGCTGAATACTCGACCCCGTGGTGAACTGCTTGATAGAAACAACTTCACACTAGACGCTATGAGCTTCCTAGGGTAATCAGCAGTACACCTGCCAGGACATTATTGTGTCACACACCCAAGTCACAGCTACTCACAGTCAGAAACACCGGTGAAATACACTCATGGGGAAGTATACACTTAGGCGGAGGAAATTTCCAATTAGGCGTATTAGTCGCTAGCTTTGCCATAACCACAGCCGTTATAAAGTAGAGCATGGATTTAATTAGTGGAGGTATTTTGTTGGTGGTAACGTTATTAGTGTTATAAGTTAGTATCAAGTCTTACAACAGGAGAATACGGTCTTACTCACGGGGGAAATCACAATCAAGTCGTGCAAGTAGTACTGTCTGCAACATTGGAGAGTGGTTTGTGGAGGTATTTATTTCCAAATAGGCGTATTAATCACTTGCTTTGACATAACCACCGTGGTTCTAAAGTAGAGCATGTGATTTAATGAGTGGAGGTATATTTTACCTGAGGCCAGAGCTATATGACATTATCAACTGTAGTTACCATGATCTGAAACAGAAAAACAGCAGGAGGCAAACTTGAGGCAGTACTTGAGATTTTGGGTAAGTTGATTTCATTCATTTAAAGGGACTGTTTGTAAGAATCAGAAATTGCTTTTTAACAGCGACACCTGTGGCCGTTAAGTCAACGAAAGTCTGCGTCCTGTTGCTCGCGCTTGTGCTCGCTCTACATAGACATGAACGAGCATTGCTCAAATCAGTGAGGCGACACACGTCAGCTAAAACCACAATATCACTCTATATTTCTCCTGCTTGGCAGTAATGTTAGCTGACCAGACGAAGGTCTTTCCATGAATCAATGCTGATCCTAGTGTTGGCTTTTCCTGCTTCAGCCTCTGCTCCGGAGCCCCGTCTCTTCACTCAGCAGCAGGAAACGACACGGGAAACCTCTGTTGGTCTGGAGGAGCTGCAGCATTTATTTCTGCACAAACGTCCACTGTACATTCACTAGATATTCTCAGAGCTAAACTAACTCTTCTGCAGTGTGTAGTGTGCGCGCATGCACGTGAGAGTGGAGCGAAAGAGCGGGAACGAGCGCGGTTTGTGAGTGAAGGCAAGCAGGCAGGCAGAGTACAGCAGAGACTCCGGCCTTGGAGACCAAAGCTACGGTCTCCCCGCGTCCTCCGACTGCGGCCAACACTGTTTAACAGACGGGCTTCACTAGATACAACCAAGAGGTTTTGGTGCTTCCGTGTAGTTTGTGTTGGAGTCTGAGTTTGAACAGCGTAGCGAAACGCGAGCGTGCATGGGACACCGACCTAGATTGATTCATAAGAAAGTTTGTAAGAAGTTACAAACAGTCCCTTTAACTGTTTGGGTCGCGTACAGTTCATGGTTTGTAACAAGGTAGCGTTAGCCCTCAGTTGCATAGCAACTAATAAAATAAAAAGACACACTGCAAAACGCACTCTGTCTGATCAGTCTGTAGCATACGTGCTAGCTGGCTAGCTAGTGGGCTAGTTTCAGTGTGCTGCTGGCCGTCCTGAGGAACAGGAGAGATCCAGACTTTTCATTTAAATGTGTACATTTAATGGGATGGAGGGATGGGATGGAAGGATGGGATGGAAGGATGGGATGGAAGGATGGGATGGGATGGATGGAGGGATGGGATGGGATGGAGGGATGGATGGAAGGATGGGATGAAGGGATGGAGGGATGGAGGGATGGGATGATGGAGCCTGATGTTGTGATCTGGAATGATAAGAAAGCTGTGACTTTATCTCCAAATCTCACCGAGCGTGGCTGTAAAAGGTGTTGTGATGTGAAAAGGTGTGTGTGTGTGTGTGTGTGTGTGTGTGTGTGTGTGTGTGTGTGTGCGCGCGTGCGTGCACATGTGACTATTGAAGCAGGCATCAGTCACAGTGTGTGTGTGTGTGCATGTTGTGTGAGTGTGTATGTGGTATGAGGCTGCTGAAGTGGAAAGCTTTCAGCCTGGTCACTAAGTGGGGTTGCAGCCAAGCACTGATCACTGCACTCCTCCATCCTCCATCCTCCACTTCACTCACTCCTCTCATCCCTCTCTTCCTCTTTACTGTCTCACTTCTTTCTACTCCGTGACCCAGCTCCCCCCCCCCCCCTCCTCTGTCCATCTCTCAACCTTGTTTTGTTTTCTCTTTATCTCAAACATCCTCTCCCCCGTCTCTCCTGTCCTTTCCATTTCTTCAGCCTTCACTCTCTGAAAGCCTTTTTTCTTCCCTATAGTTCCATTTCCCCTCAGGAGTCTTTTTTTCTTCATCTCACCACGTCTATTTTCTTTCCATCACTCTGCTTCTATGTTGTTTTTTCCCTCATCTCTTCTCCACTCACACTCTATAATGTCTTTCTGGTCACCCTGTATGCATCCCTTCAGCTGCAGTCACAGTTGATGCTGTGCTGCTTCCATGCAATACAACTAACTGGATGTACAGTATGTATACATTTATATATATGTTACATGGTATGGTGGTGATATAATAGAAATAGTTCTTCAAAGGATAAGGTAGGTATTATTTATTATGATGAAATAGGAAAGACTAGGACAGCACTCCAATTTGACTTTTTAATATGGACGTTTCAGGACAGACGTCCCCTCTTCAGCGTGTATTCAACGTACACAGGTCAGGTTCATTATAGGTGACTGTAACCAGCAAGTAACTACAATGTCAACCCATCCGCGTCAATATTAGACGTCCCAAGACAAAGGCTGCGGTCGAATAGTCCTTTTCTCTGAGGAAGGTTCCTAACGGAGTGAAGTGACCCTTTCAGTCTCTCAGTAGCAGCCATGATAAGAGCTGTTTGAATCCTCTAAATGCTTCAATGCTTCCTTCCTTATCTCCTCTAGCATGGAATACACTGGACCATCCTTTACCAAAGGAAAGGAGAGAATAACATCCCACAATTCCTCGCGGCCGCAGCATTTAAAGCGACGCACCAATCGGCCGTTTATGATAACAAACAACATGCTTATCTTGCATATTATTTTCATACGCTCATATTGGTATTCATGTTTAATATGAGTGGACATTGACACCCATTTTGTTTCACTTTTCCTTTATGAATTATTTATTTTGAATATGTAACATATACCTACATAAAAAAACAAAACAAGAATAACAAACAAAATGAACAGTAAACAATCAATTAACAAATAATCAACATAAATAAATATTACATGTCCCAAAAGAAGTTGGAAGAACTATATGGTCCTACACCTTCTCCCTAACTCCAACAATTAACTAAATATTTATCATATGTTCCTTTTTTTATTTTTTGACTTCACGACCGCACCGAGGGAGTGGTGGTGGTGGATGGGTCAAACAAACACAGGACTCCCACCCAGGACACCGCTGTTAGTGTCCCGCTGTTTGTTTCCCATTTGAAAACAACGTGTTGTTTGTCTTTGTGTTCACAACGTTAAAGGGACTGTTGCTTGTTAACAGCGACACCTTTGGCCGTTAAGTCAAAGAAAGTCGGCGTCCCTTTGCTCGTGCTCGTTCTAAATAGACATGAACGAGCATCGCTCAAAACAGTGAGGCGACACACGTCAGCTAAAACCACAATATCACTCTATATTTCAGCTGCTTGGCAGTAATGTTAGCTGACCAGACGAAGGTCTCTCCATGAATCAATGCTGATCCTAGTGTTGGCTTTTCCTGCCTCAGCCTCTCAAACGCGGCCAGAGGGAACAGGGGAGACTTGTAAATCAATTTTATATCGATATACGTCTCCCATGAAGGACAACTTGCAGAGTACCTATCGATGTAGTTGGATCGTAGGAATATAAATCGACACATCGATGTAGTAGATGAATCGTTACACCCCTACTGATAAGTATTGTATCAAAGCCTGATATATCTTATTCCTCTGTGCCATAGAGCTCCATTGTTGTGCGTCCGTGGACATCTAGAGGTGGTTGAGCGGTGTAGGACTGTGGTTAGGAGGTAGTTAAAAAATATCTGCAACACAAAATTATGTCAATTTTTCAGACTTTTCTCTAAACTGTAGCGTATTCCTAATCGGGCCTGTTAGGATATGTCACATGAAACTGAGAATCACTCTCGGTTTGAACTGCAATCTGTGACAAGGACTCACAATTAGGCGTTGCCTTGTATTATTAATTAATTAATTATTATTATAATTATAATTATTAAGGGGTCACAAACAGAAACGGTTAGGACATGACATCACCCTTTCCTCTTGTTTCTCTTTCAACATATGTTACAACCCAGAGGTGGTGTAGTAGGGGTAAGAGAAGTAACATACAGCCGGTGTTATCAGGCAATCACTTGTGTTTATTGCCTTGGATGAAATTAAAGGAAAATAAACATTACTGAGGATTATAACAATAAAAAGCGAGGGGTTTCAGGTGGCGCGAAATGAAATAAAACAAAAGCATACACCCTAGTCCGGAATATTCACTAACAAACAGACAACTAAACTCTACTCAAAAGAAAAATAAACCACAAAACGAGTACCTCATACAAGTTAACATCCAACACTAATGAAAATCAACTGACTGCAATCGGTTTTTCCACAGTAATACTAGTCAACAAATACACAATCGTTTCGAGAGGCAGGTGGGGGGGACAGATCACGGTAATACACTGCCCACCATGGCCTAGTCACAGCCGGCCTTTAAATCTTGACGCGTGGCTGGGCAGGCTGGTGATTGGATAACGAGCGGTGACGTCTCGAAGGCGGGACCACGGATGGCGGGAACTTGAGGGTATCCACCTGAGGGCGGTCCGAAGGCGTCACCCTGAAGGGGATCCCGGGTGACGTCATCTCTGAGTGGAGGGACAGCAAAGCAAACCAAAAAGAGAGAGCAAAAGAGAGAGCGCAGCACAGCAACATACAACAATAACGAGCGGTCAACTCAGAGCCCGTAACAACAGAACTGAAACTGCATGAGATGTGATTAGTCTCTATACTTCCCAACTGATTCTAATTATTGGTAGAGTAAGAATGAGAATGAAATGAGTTTGACAATGCTTCTTATAATGTATACTGTGAATTCATGTAAGTAACTGACAGCTTAACATGGATCACAGTATGTGAGGCACTTGAACCAGTATGTTAAACTACATAATATATATATATATATATATATATATATATATATATATATATATATATGATATATAACATCAGTATGTGCTCTAACAGGAAGTTGTTGCTGTTTCTGTGAACCGGTGTCACCACCCACTCTAACTGCAGCACGCCTTTTAGTTTTTGGCAAATGAAGAGCTTCTAATTCTGTTCCAATCTCTCTCTTCCGTCTCTCAAAGGGGACTCAGATACTGTCGAGTTGAATATCTTCCTTCCTCTGCTTTCATGTTTTATAGTTTTCTCTCTCTCTCTCTCTACACTTACCGCCTCCTCTCTCTCTCTCTCTCTCGTATGTCTCCTTGATTACTCGTTGCTCTCATCCCGACTCCTATCTGCCAACTTGAATTAGACCACAATCTCAGCTGATGGGCTGGGTTTGTGCTCCCTGATGGAGTGTGTGTGTGTGTGTGTGTGTGTGTGTGTGTGTGTGTGTGTGTGTGTGTATGTATGCATGGCAATGACACATAGCATAGAATGCTTGAGGCGGGACAGAGTTCCATCACATAATGTCGTTCCACTTTTATGAGAGAAATTATGTAAAAAAAAACACAAACCACTTTTAAGCCAAACACCGTACCTCCTCTACACACGGACGCTAATGAAGTGCCCTCAAGCAAGGCACTTAACCCCCATGCATCAAAGTCATTGTTTTACGATCCCCCTTTATGATAGAGGCAACAGCTGCCTGCTGAACAGCACCACTTTCACTGCAAGAACACGTCAATTTTACATTTTCTGAGTCACCGCTTCACTATTATATTATATGTTAGATTGTCATCAGTGTCATCTGAGCTTGATTTTTCCCACAACCCAGTCTCCTACGAATTACCTTCTTGTATCTTTATTCGGCAAGGGTGATCATTTTTTGAGCGAACGTAACACCGACCAGAAGGTCTAGTGCAGGGGTCAGCACCTTGCGGCTCCGGAGCCACATGCGGCTCTTCAGCTCCTCTCCACTGGCTCCCTGTGGATTTATAAAAATGGAAATTAATAACTGTTTTTTGTTTCCATTTTCATTTATCATTGTTGTAGGTCTATAGTACGATGGAGTATTAGGGCCACATTGAGGAAAAAAAATAAATCTGAGATTTTAAGAATAAAGTCATAATATTATAAAGTAGTAATTTTACGTGTTATTTTCTCTTTAATCTCGTAAAGATAAGACTTTATTCTCATAATATTACGACTTTTTTTCTCGTAAAGTTATGACTTTATTCTCGTAATATTAAGACTTTTTTTTCTCGTAAAGTTATGACTTTATTCTCGTAATGTTACGACTTTATTCTGGAAATCTCAGATGTTTTTTCCCTCAATGTGGTACTAATACTCCGTAGTACATTTGCTCTTTGGCCCTCACTGCATTAAACTTATATACTATATACTTAGAATATAAACTGTGTTACCTTCATCACAATGCTCAAATATTTTGCGGCTCCAGACAGATTATTATTTATTTTTTTGCCTAAAATGGCTCTTTTGATAGTAAAGGTTGTTGACCCCTGGTCTAGTGTCACAATATAGAAGAGAGAACATTGATATATAGTGAATTGTAAGATTTGCCTCAGAATGTGTGGAACCAACTTTAAAGGTGCAGCGTGGTACTGCCTTGATGCAGTCCAGCCAAAAAACATAAAATGCTAAATTATAGACGTATCATCATCCTATTTGGAACAGCACCTTGTTGTTCTACTGCTCCATCATTTTCTGAGCTGGGCTAAACACAGCTGCATGCATAAACTGTATTTCCAATCAGAAATGGAACAAAAACAAATGAATAAAACTAATAGATTTTGTATCACATAAATTCTGACCTGATAGCAGCCTGCTAAAAAGACTTACCCCTTTTAGTAGACACCAGGATCATGTCTGTCTCTAAAAGGGTTCAAGAACAGTAAGGCTTCTAGGGCTCCTAGGGCTGTACAAAAAGGAGTGCTTATTAAGGTTAAGATTTTAAATATTTAAATGTCTTAATTAAGCCATCAAACATCTACCATGTCACCATGCAAAGACAAGTTTCTTTGAGCTGTTGAGGCTCAAAGGTTTTCGCCAGAACCTCGAGCACCAATGGCAGTTCCCATGCGGGGAGGAGGCACACATCACTGGCTGTTGCCTCCAGACCCCCTCCAGACTCACCCTGCAGAAACCGCTTCAAGAGAGGGTGGCCAAAGACCGGTCTGTCTCCAGAACCTTCATGGCAGGAAGAAATGTCTGCAGTGTACACTTTAATAATGGCATGAGACATCCCTCTATCCATCAGGCACTGTAAAAAGGAGAGAATATACCCAGGACAGGGGATCTAACCTCTTTTCCTCGCACCAACGTTGGAACACTAACCACTTTGCCTTGTGGTGGATCCTACTCTTGCCGCCTGGATGGTCTGCACAACCTGTGCCTCCTCAGCCTGACAGGGCGCCATCATCTGAGTCAGTTCTGCATGACCACTGCACCGAGCAGCGATGTGGCGCTACCAGACCAACAACTGCTCCTGCCTCACGCGATCCAACAGAGGAGGGATGAAACAGAGCAACGGCAGTGGGTGTTGCATTGGTTAGCGAACAGATCCACATCCGCCCCCCCGACCCGGGAATGTGGAGAGGCGCTCTGAAGCCCACGACCACAGGCTGTCCGCCGTCTTCAACAGCACGGCGGACCAAACTCCGCCCTGCCTGTTGATGTAGACCATCATGGTTCGGTTGTTGGTCGTCATCAACACGTGCCCCCCTCATCAGGGGCCTGAAGTGTTGGGGGACCAAGACCACTGCATGTAGCTCGAGGAGGTTGATGTGTCAGTCCTGTATCTGGGCCACACACCACCTACCACTCTCCTCAGGCAGGTCCCTTCCCAACCGTAAGGGATCAACGAACACCGTGACGTAGGAGGTCACTCGTTCCAGTGGTGTTCCCTGCAACAGCTGCTGTGGGACTGCCCCCAGTATAACTGGTCGTCCTGTACTGAGGGGAGAATGGCATCCAAGCGAAGGCTGGCAAACAACCTCTGCAGGCGCTACATGTGTAGGAGCCCCAGCAGTAAAACTGGATGGGCAGCTGTCCTAAACGCTAACCCTTCCTTTTACAGTTCCCTAATTACCAAGTATTTACCTGGTAAATAATACACAAAGGTAGAATGTAAGGCATGTGGGCAGGTATGGAAGTGGATAGGATAGATGAGGGGTAGGAAGAGAAAAGAATATAAAGGTAAAAAGAAGCTAAAATAATAAAAAAGAAAAGAAAAAGGAAAAAAAGAACAAAAAAAGTCTTCTCTGAAAGTTTGAAATTCTTCAACCATCACTTCTCTTATGGTTGATGTATAGATGTACAACTATTCGCCTCAAAACACTGTATATATTCAAACAAAAATGATTTTTCTTCTTCTACTGTTTATCAGTGACAGCGATACTACTGTTCCTCTAGCACCTATTTATTAAACCATTTCAGTATACGGGTACGTTCTTGCAGATGTTCTTACAGATGTTCTTGCAATTTACTCAGTAAGCAAGCAGAAACTGTTCTGTAAAAGGAAACCTTGTTTATTTCCATTTTATTACCAAGTTCTTACGATTTTATTTGTAATAGATTATTCCCTTTCTCATGCAATTGTGACGGCCCCTGCCTCACTACTGAGATGCCAGTGTTTATTTGCCATTCATTCTTTCCCTGTGTCCTTGAAGGTATCACGGGAGAAGATACCTGATGCAGAGCACCTGATGCTGGCGCGCCCTGAGCATAAAAGCTCCAATCAAGCATTGCTCTGGTCTCTCTCTCCTTCACCTGGACTCATCCCTGCCAGAACCTGCCGGGGCTGACTTTGTTTGCCTTTTCTTTAGTTTTCACTCACAACACATCACACTTCATCATGCTCACACATCCACATCTACATTACTGATGTTACTGACTGACACACTCCACATTTGTAGTTATTTCTGTACTTCCTTAATTTCTTTATAATAAATATCTTTAATTTACAATCATTCGCTGCGTCCTTTCCCGTATTTGTCATGGCGTAGGAGCTGGGCTATGACACAATCAACACACTTGTTCCATACATGTTCCACAACATTACTAAATAAAACATGACAATTTACTCAGTAAGTAAGAAAGCTGAAACTGTACTATAAAAGGAAGCCTTGTTTATTTCCATGGAATTACCAAATTCTTGTTTCTTGTGAGAACACCGATGTTACCGATTACACAGGACATTTTACAAGAAAAGACGACGCTCAAATATCTGTAGCGCGCTGACTCTGATCTTTACCGTTGGATGGCGGTGTGTCTGGCCTCTCTGGTCCGGCTTTCGCTGCGATGCTGCAGGTTTCTACCTGGAGCCGCTGCACCGTGCGCACCAGCTGTGACCGCTCCGAACGACGATTGCCTCATCATTAAGCTGCGATATCACCTCTCAGCCTGCACCACCGCCAGACCTTCCATAAATGAAAGGCTGGCCCATGAGAGACCGATATGGAAAGGTCCGATCCGGAGATGAGGTCGTTGAACGCATCACCGCTTGGCCGGCATGAAAAAGATCCAAACACGATGACATAGAACCAGGGTTACAACATGGTAACCCCCGTTCAGTCCCCTCGATGAGGGAGAAAGAGACACGTGTGTACCCCCTCTATAGCCAGGCTCCTTCAGGGCTCCTTCAGGGCTCCTTGGCCAGCTATGATACTAACTGCTTGAGTCCAAAGCTTTATGCCTTCCATCAAAGCAGAGTGTAGGCTCACTAAAAAGACCTCTCCTCTCTGGCTCTTTGTCCAACATGTAACGCTGCGCTGCTTGGTGAGCCCATGCAGACCAGACGAGGCTCCTCCCGACAGATAAATGTACCTTGCCTGGAGGCCAGATTAGTCTTTGCCTTCTCATCTCTGGAGGCTGGTTAACCATTTAGCGCTGTAACCTCACCAGGCTCTCTCATAAACTAGGACAACTTGTAAAGACATTTCAGTGGCATCACAAATCTCTCAGTAACCGTGTGTGTGATCACACGCATCATGGAGCTCCAGTGGTGAACTGGTGGTACACAAATGTTTCGCTTATCATTAGAATTATAGAGACACCTGAGAAAGATGGTGTGGTGGAGGCCAAAGATCAACCTATAAAAGTCCTTTTCTGAAAGGAAAAGAAAAAAAGATGAAATGTTAGGAATGACAAAATGTAGTGGCCACAGACAGCTGCTCTCTCCTTATCCTTCCTGACTGATTCTACTCTAGTTTTGTGTTCTGCTAGTGTCCTTGTCACTACTTGTAGCATGAGGCGGTACCTGCAGCCCAATCAGGTTGAACAGGCAGTCTAGCTCCTCCAGGATGGCACATCCATACGTGCGGTCGCAAGAAGGTTTGCTGTGCCTCCAAGCACAGTCTCAAGAGCACGGAGGAGATACCAGGAGACCGGCCCTTACACCAGGAGGGCCGGACGAGGCCGTAGAAGGGCATCGACCCAGCAGCAGGACCGGTATCTGCTCCTTTGTGTGAGGAGGAACAGGAGGAGCACTGCCAGAGCCTTACAAAATGACCTCCAGCAGGCTACTGGTGTGCATGTTTCTGACCAAACTGTCAGAAACAGACTCCATCTAGTGGGACCTGTGCTCACAGCCCAGCACCGTGCAGCTCCATTGGCATTCGCCAGAGAACACCAGAACCGCGGTGAACGTTACGCTGCCTGTTACATCATCCAGCATGACCGGTTTGGCGGTGGGTCAGTGATGGTCTGGGGAGGGATATCCTTGGAGGGTCTCACAGACCTCCATGTTATAGCCAACGGTACCCTGACTGCTGTTAGGTACCGGGATGATATCCTCAGAGCGATTGTCAGACCTTACGCTGGTGCAGTGGGCTCCGGGTTCCTCCTGGTGCAGGACAATGCCCGGCCTCATGTGGCCAGAGTATGTAGACAGTTCCTGGATGACGAAGGCATTGATGCCATTGACCGGCCCTCACGTTCCCCTGACCTAAATCCAACTGAGCACCTATGGGATGTTATGTATCGGTGCATCCGACGCCGCCAAGTACCGCCACAGACTGTCCACGAGCTCACTGATGCCCTGATCCAGGTCTGGGAGGAGATCCCCCAGGACACCATCCGCCGACTCATCAGGAGCATGCCCTGACATCATTTTGTTCTCAACAAATTATACAATGTACATCAGTAAAGATTTTACAATTGAATAATTTGTTCATCAAGATCTGATGTGTGATTTAAGTGTTTTTTGAGCAGTGTATTTTCTGTTTTCCCTTGTAGGCAGAGCCTCAGCCTTAGACAATCACAGAACTCAGCACTTGCTTAGAATATCACATTATTTTGAAGCACATGTCCATACCTGATGACAAATAGTCTCTCATCAGACTGATTCTCTTCCTCCTCAGGCTCCTCTTTAACCAAACATGAGCTTCCTTTCAGACTGTCTCAGTTTCACTATGCAGATTATCCCTCAAGGCCATCCCTTTGTTTCTTGGCTGTTGGTTTTGAATAAATCAGTCAGTTGGAAATTTGCATGATTGTTCCACATAAAAAAATGCCAGTTTGAAGTGCATTTGTGGTCCAGTCTTCGCAACCTGTGGGATGACTTCTTCTTCTTCTTCTTCTTCTTCTTCTTCTTCTTCTTCTTCTTCTTTATCTTCATTGAGACATCCTCATTAAAGCTGCCCTTCAGAGGTTTGGGGGTTCATCTGCCTCCAGGGCTCCTGCCCTGCCCCATCTGCTCATCAGCTGTCTCATCCAACCTTCGGGCAATGATAAAAGATTTACATTCACTTCTTCCTTGGTTCACAAAATAGTGTAAATTCCATCACAGAAGAGGGATGTTTCACTTTTTGCACTAATGTATTTTAATGGCTGTAAATCGTTTCCTGTTCTAAATTCATCGGATCACTTATTTTTAATCCTCAGTTTGGCTTCACATTGTCTTGTCTGAGTGTAGAATTTCAGATTTGTACCATAAAAGTGATGAAAAATAATGGCAGTAAAGCAATCAATGTCAAGAATGATGCAGTCTTTATCTTTTCTTCAGTTTGGCTGTGACTGCTATTCCAAACTTTCATCCTCCCTTTATGACATGCAATGATGCTTTTTTATCACTAGAAGCAACACAACTTTACTGACTTTACAGGTCCTCTAGTATAAAAATCCTATACTACTATAACTGTCTGATAGAGTCAAACTCAGGACTTTTACCCTGGAGGCATGGGGTACTATGGTACTATGAGAAGCTATGTTCTCACTTATTAGTTTCTAGTTTGTTTTTTATTATTATTTTCAGTTTTCAGCCGAAGTTTGGTTAGGTTTAGGCACCAAAACTACTAGGTTAGGTTCAGGCAATGAAACTACATGGTTAGGTTTAGGTAATACAACTATTTGGTTAGGTTTAGGCAACAAAACTACATGGTTAAGTTTAGGCAACAAAACCACATGGTTAGATTTAGGCAACAAAACTACATGGTTAGGTTTAGGTAATAAAACTACATGGTTATGTAAAGGCACCAAAACTACATGGTTAGGTTCAGATACAGATACAGATACAGAGAGCTTTATTTATCCCCGAAGGGCAATTCAGTTTCTGCAGTCCACCGAGACATATACACACATTCATACTGCACAATCATCATTGACAGAGGGAACACAGTAGGTGGCATATGGGGAGGTGCAGAACAATAAAAGTACAAGATTAAAATTAAAAATCTTCGCAATAAAAACAATGAATACAAGAATAAAAATAAAAACAAGAGGAGATAAAAGAATAAAGGAATAAATAAATAATTAGAATAGAATAAAGTGCCAAGAGTATTTGCACATTGCAAATTGTATTCCAAGAATGTACCTAATGCAAACACAGACAACCGTTATGTGGTTAGTGCAAAATAATTGTACATTCAAAGTAAATAAAACATTTTTTGTTGTCGTTCATTCATGATAGTTACTCTGCGTTCAGCAGTGTAATGGCAGAAGGAATGAATGACTTGGAGTAGCGGTTTGTCTTTCTGTGAGGCGGCAGATAGCGCCGTCCTGAAGGCAGTAGTGTGAACTCACTAGACAGGATTTGGTTGTGATTAATAATGTTTTTGGCCTTCTGGAGGACACGTTTCTCCCAGAGAGAGTTTAAGTTGCTCTGCTGGGCTCCGATGATTTTGGAGCAGACTTTCACAATGTTATTTAGGCAATTCCTGTCCTTCATAGACAAACCGTTAAACCAGCAAATAAATGAAAAGGTTAAAAGGCTCTCAATATATGACAAGTAGACAGTGCACAGGATAGATCTACTCACACCAAAGGAGTTGATTTTCCGCAGCAAATGAATTCTCTGTTGGCTTCGTTTAACAATGGACTCAGTGTTTACATCGAACTTGAGATGAGAGTCAAACACTGTGCCCAGGTACTTATAAGAGTGCACGATGTCAACATCCTCGCCATGAATTATACTCTGAGTGGGATTAATCTTGTTTTTTCTAAAGTCAATCACAAGTTCTTTAGTTTTTGAGACATTAAGATCAAGCAACAAAACTACATGGTTAGGTTCAGGCACCAAGACTACATGGTTAGGTTTAGGAAACAAAACTACACGGTTAGGTTCAGGCACCAAAACTACACGGTTAGGTTCAGGCACACAAACTACAAGGTTAGGTTTAGGCAACAAAATTACATGGTTAGGTTCAGGCACCAAAACAACATGGTTAGGTTTAGGCAACAAAACAACATGGTTAGGTTTAGGTAATAAAACTACACGGTTAGGTTCAGGCAACAAAACTACACGGTTATGTTCAGGCAACAAAACTACACGGTTAGGTTCAGGCAACAAAACTACATGGTTAGGTTTAGGCACAAAAACTACATGGTTAGGTTTAGGCACCAAAACTAAATGGTTAGGTTTAGGAAAAATAGGCATAGCATTATACATACTGTAAGGTTGGCCGAGTGGCTAAGGCGTAAAAACTGAGAAAAATTCCAGTTAAGCAGTCCAGGTGTATTTATTAACAATTGTGGAAACCAATAATCCAGTGCAAAAATATGTACACCCCCTCCAGGTATTCCAGCCTTATCTTTTATGAAGCTGGATCCTACTAAGTAATCTTGATAATAATTAATAATCAATCAAACAACAGCATAATAATATCTAGTCCAAAAAAAAGGACATAATTTATAGTTAAATTATAAAACATTTAATAGAACATTTTGAGTAATTATTCAAACTAATTAAAATTACATTACCTATTGTCAACCCCCCAAAACACCCCTCCAAGTCTACTGTACTTGGTACCTTCTTTGGGAACCCCCCTTACATAATCTATTGGTACGCTCCTGTTCGGTTTCGGCAGTCCAGGTCTAAACCAAGGAGCGCATCTACAGCAGAAAAGAAAGGGTGACAAACAATTTACTGAATATCCATGTTACAATAAATGGAAATGTTCTATATCAATACTTATGCCTGTGTGTAATTCATTAATACATTTATGCTTTGTAACACTATGACCCCTATTTAAGAAATGTATTACTTTGTCGGCGGGCCTCCCGACATTTGAGAAGTACTGATGCTACGGTAACACTTAACATCGACACCTCCAAGCCGGCTTGATTTAATATATGATGGAGGTGGCGTTACAGTGTGTGTGCGTTGCATCCTACTTTATAGGGCACGGGCTAACCCCTGACACACAGTACATACACATACAGTATCTAACGTGTGTCAGGGTCGGGTGCAAATAGCATGGTGGCTACAGACACCTGGGTGATTGTCTCTGCCATGCTATATACACCTGGGTGATTGTCTCTGCCATGCTATATACACCTGGGTGATTGTCTCTGCCATGCTCTATACACCTGGGTGATTGTCTCTGCCATGCTATATACACCTGGGTGATTGTCTCTGCCATGCTATATACACCTGGGTGTAAATAGCCACATCGACTATTCTTTTGTTGTTGGCTACTGACACCTGGGTGCTAATAGCATCTGCCGTTCACTAATCGGTCCAAAATACTCATGTTCTTTTGGACATGCAATTTTGGGTAATGGTTTTATGGGCAAAGTTTTCCATGACAGGGGGACAGTGTGTGTGTGTGTGTGTCTACAGAAGCCTGAAAGATTAAAACAAAATAACAATAATAATAGTTAGTTACCACACTGGAGCCAGCTCAATTACAAAGTTATTTTGAAGAAGCTGGGCACTCATCTGGACCAGCAACTTTCTTGGTATTTGTACTCTGAAATGTTTTCTTCGACAATGATGAGAATCCTATTGGAGGTAGCAGGTGTAATGGAAGAGGACCCGCTCCCTCTGTAGACATAAATGGCTTATTCTAAGCTAACGAAAACACATCAACTCTTATTTTCAGGTGATTATACACTAATGAAAACATAGTTAATCTATTCTAGTATTATATTCCATTTCTGCCAGTAGATCCCCCTATTTGTTACACACTGGTCCTTAAAGAGACTAAATACAATCCCTTTGCCCCTTGCGCCTTACTTTGCACTCAGATTATGCACTGCTTAAAAGTGGAGTTGGACACGCCCTAAATACACTTTAGACCATATCCTATTGATCGTTTAAATTGGGCCCTAATTCATTAAAGTCATCAGAATGATTGATTTAACCTGTGGATTACCCTTTTTTAACCCTTGTGCTCTACTCAGGTAGTTTGAGCCAAGGACTGATAGTGAAGAAAAAAAGCAGCTCTCCAGTAAGTACATTTAATAGATGCTTTCAAACTCGTGCCAATTAAGTGGGTTAAAGTGGAACTCCAAATTTGATTTCACAATGTGATTAACATTTGGCTGGAGGAGTGTCCTTAACATGTTTAATCGTGTATCAGAGGTGTCTGATTGAGAGGTGTCTGGGTTGTGTTGCATGATGTTTGCACACCATCTGTGCTTTTGTTAGATGACGGCTGAGGGTCATTATTGTGCAAATTAAACAGTTCATTCTGCCAATTAGGTGTTCCTCTGTCATCGGAAAAATGAATCGGTCCATTTCCACAAAATATTACACTAAAATGAATAATGTTATGTATGTACTTGTTTGTTTTGTTTTTTACACGTTTTAAAACAAATTGTTTAAACCCTAACACAAATATTATAGATACAACAACTAGGATACAGAGCGTTACTAAGAACTGGAGTCAGGTTCCTTGTATGTTAATTGGTTGAATTGATTCAGATTCAGATTGATTCTGACTCTGAACATCATAAACAACCTCCATAAGAAAAAGTAATGAACTTCATGAGTAAAAATGTGCACATCCAAATCATGCAATATTAGCAAATGCTGGCCTGCGGCCACATCCGGTCCGTCAAAGCTTCCCATCCGGCCCCCAGGATATGAATTAATTCAAAGCGACGGCTGCAGGTGCAGCCTGTTGAGCTCTTAGGATAGTCTGTCTGCTACTCCGACCTGGTCTCACAGGAAGGCGTATAAATGGCACGACATTACACATACATTCCACGTGTCATGAGGATGCATTTTACGCACGCAACAAAGCTACAGTAACGTTATTCCGACAGCCCAATAGTTCGAAAAATGCACCATTGGACCAAAAGCTCATTAGGCCGACAGCCCGTTATTCCGAATACATACACGCATTGTTCTGAAACCCTGTTGTTCTGAAAATACAAACTCTCCCTGCACCGCAGTCTTAATACATGGGCTTACCGGGGCTTGAGAAAAAAATAAAATAAAAGCAACATTCACAGCTCCGTGTGTAAAGTTGCAACATGTAATGGCAGCCCTTTTGGTGCCTATAGGTGAAATATGGATCTGGAGTCCCCCCCCTGCTGATTTGAGTTTCCCAACTCGTGGGTTACTTTCTAGGCACAACCTTTGAGGAGCTGTCATGTTGTCCATCATTATATACAGTCTATGGTTTCTCCCTACTTTATGGAAGTGCAATATTTAACGTAACGTAACGTAAATTTGTGAGCCTGGTTGATAGCTCTGGGCTTTTGCCCTTTCCTATCCAATCATTGAAGAGAGGAGAGAGGAGCTGGAGGAAGAGCCCAGTTGGTGGTGAGGCAGTTGAGAAGTATTTATTTATTTTTTTCCTTTTGTTTCATATATATACAGTGTATATATATATATATATATATATATATATATATATATATATGTTTTTTCTCTCTCCTTTCTTATAACAAAATAAAATAAAATGAAATATGGATAAAACAATACGAGTAAAAAAAAAAAAAAAAAAACTACGGATAAAATAAATAAATGAATGAAAAATAAATAGATAAAAAATAAAAATAAAGAAAACTTTTAAAAAAAGCCAACATAACTGGGCAATATTTAATCGTTCAAGTGCCCCTTTAATTAGCCTAAAGAGAAATGTTTGCTTGATTGACAGGTGTCTCTGCCTATTGCAATCAGTCTGGGTAACTGTCACTACTAGCTCCTCCCTCAGGCTTCCTCACTGCTGGGCTTTCTGGCTTCAGTAATATTATCCATCTCCGATCTTACTGTTTGTATCACTATATGGTCATGTTTTTTCCCCTTAGCATGCCTGAAACGTATAGGTCCAAACACCAACTGGACATCAGTTTGTGATAATAATCAGTTATAAATGAATTAATGCCAGTTAATGGAGCTATATCATAAACTAGCTGGTCATTAGTGTGACGCCATCCAGGATGTCCATCCATCCATAGACGGAGTGGAAACGATGGAGAGCCATCTGTGCAGCCGGGTCCAGTGGCTCCTGGTGTCCGGTAGAGGGCGCTGCTGAGGCCGGAGAGAGGCGGGGGGGCCGCCGCTGGAGCTGGAGCAGACCCGGGCAGGCAGGCAGGCAGGCAGGCTGGAGCTGGAGAGACGATGAGCCGCTGAGCAGAGCAGCAGAGCAGCACACAGACAGACACACAGTGGAGAGAGAGCTGCTGGAGAGGAGCAGGCTGCCTCATGCCGCCGGGCTTTACTGGGAATTAATCACCTGACTGTCCAGAGAGGACTACTCTGTCCGGTTCCGTGAAGGAGGAATTATTACAACACGACAACAAAATGCATTATTCTGGGATCTGGTTGCTGATGGCGGCTCTGCAGGTAAAACAGCATTTTATACCGACTGAGCTCCGACTGGTGGAGGCTGGGGTGGCTAACGGGAGGACACAGAGAGACAGGGACACTGAGACACTGAGAGACAGAGACACAGAGATACGGAGACACGATGCTTCTGCTTAGTTCATCTTTATGTCTTTGCTCCTCTCGACTAGCGTTTATTAAGGGCCGACAAAAATCCGCTATATTCACATAGTGGCAGTAAAAGGCTGCTGATCCAGACCTGCTGCACACTCAGTCATGTACCATAGAAACAACGTTGTAGCTGATGGTTCCTCCGCAGCATCTAACAGGAGCTTCTGCAGAGAAAGAGGAGAGGAGGAGGAGGAGGAGAGGAGGAGAGCTCAGCTATGACTCGGTCCATGTCGCTGTGTTCACATCAGATGAGGACTTTCTAGTTGGTGCTGTGATCCGGTTCAGCCCTGATACCTAGTATGGATACAGCACACACACCGATCCCCGTTAAAAAGACGCCACTTTAATGTGTCCTCTTTCTAACGTTAACCGGGCTGCACAAGCTGCACATGTAATTCTATATAGACTACATTATGTAGCCTGCAGCAATCCCACATTAGCTGTAGAGATGTACCACCACCACTCTGTGCTAACGGTCACATCCTCTCTCCTCTCTGGATCTCTGTGCTGGCTCCTGGCCTGCTGTGTGCGTCGTGGTCACATGAACCTATTGTGAAAGTGGACGTTGTGTGATTGAGATAAAGTGTTGCACCACCACGACACTGTTTCTCTCACATGGTGTTATACCTGCAGGTGGTTTTTGGCACAGAGCAAGAAGAAGAAGAAGAATGGTCAGATTTTGGACTAGAGTTTGGTCTGCAGTGTGACAGAGAGAACAGGACAGACTGGTGCTGTTTAAAGGCCACCTGCTGTTCCATGAAGTGAGACCATCATTCTTAAAGGGGACATATCGTGCTCAATTTCATGTTCATGCTTGTATTTTGTGTTTCTATTAGAACATGTTTACACGCTTTAATGTTCAAACAACACATTATTTTTCTCATCCCGTCTGTCTGAATATACCTGTATTCACGCTCTGTCAGAAACGCTCTGTTTTAGCAAATTTCAACGGAATTACGTTGCTAGGAAACAGCTTCGGTCCATGTTTACATCCTGTCAGCTGATGTCATTCACATACCCTGCAACAGGAAATAAACTGGGACACATTTAGAATGTTTACGTTTAAAACAGTGAAACTGTCTAAATATTGTATATTTGTGACATCACAAATGGACAGAAATCCTGACGGCTTGTTTCAAACGCACAGTTTCTGAATACGGGCTGTGTGTATTTCTCTGTGGATTTAGCGTTTTGATACTTTCACAGTATTTATATATCACTTAAACCTGCTTTATGATATACAAGACATGAAAATCGCACTTTTTACAATATGGGACCTTTAAAGGACCATACCAACGTGTTCTTATTGTTTATTCCACTGACTGACTTACATGGAGCTGATGTTACCGCTGATGCCCGTGTTCAGCAGTGTAGGCTAACATTTGATTTAGTTTTTAAAGGAGGTTTCAGTCATTTCAGCAGTACCCTACACTAACTGAAAAAAACATGTAAATACATCAAAATGTACTTAGCAAAACCTAAGAAATCATAATAATGGTAGATATAATGGCTTCATTTGAATCTATGCGGAGGTAGAAGTTACAGCTTTCATTGTTGTAGTCTGAGTAGCGTGACCTCATATGTGTTTCAAGAAAAACAAAGCTGAAGCGTGAAAGTAGAACAGAGGGTCTGAGTTCTGCGGGGATACGGATATTACCTGCACCCTCACATTTTAAATCCAAAGTACAAGCCCCCCCGGGAAGAGCCCCGGGCTTTAAAGCAAATTTTCATAGTGGCCAAACGGCGGTACTGCAACTTCCGTGTCCGTCACGTGATGCCATCAGGCCCAAAAATACGTTTTCCCATAGACTTACATTGGGAAAGAGACGTCTGTAACTCAGAGGATCATTTATTTTTAGGTGAATCAACTCCCCTGTATGAACACTCTACTAGTCCTTATTTAAATCATTAGGTCCTAAAAGTTGTAACATGCACTAATAGCTGAATCCAGAGTTATTTCCCTTCCTCCGTTCATGCGAATGAGACCCAGAACGAGGCTGGAGGGAGGGCCGGGAGGAGGAGTTAAAGGGGCGAGGGCTGGGAGGAGGAATTAAAGGAGCGAAGGCCGGGAGGAGGAGTAAAAGGAGCGAGGGCCTGGAGGAGGAGTTAAAGGAGCGAGGGCCGGGAGGACGAGTTAAAGGAGCGAGGGCCTGGAGGAGGAGTTAAAGGAGCGAGGGCCTGGAGGAGGAGTTAAAGGAAATGCTACCGCGCTGCTCTATGGATGCAGAAGATCGCACAAATATCTGGGTAATCTATCACTAGGCAGTCGAAGCATTTTGGCTTCATGCTCCACTGAGACACTCTCATAGGAATGAACGGGAGCCTTCGACGCTGTATCCAGTTCTCTTTATTCATCTATGCCAAAGTGGTAAACACTACACACACAGTCTGCGTGGATATGACCTGCACCCTCCCATTTTAAATCCAAAGTGGTAAACACTACACTTCCAGTAAAGTATGGGTTCACACATTGCAGGAAAAGCAGAGCTAGACATCATGGCTAAAGCTACATGTTAACTTCTAAGAAAGGCCAAAATATTTCCGACAATAAGTCTGAACAAAGGCTGCAAATAGTCAGAAGAAAGGCCAAAATATGTCCAAAAAATGTCTGAAATATGTCTGAAAAAAGGCAGAAAAAATGCCAAAGTACGTCTGAAATATGGCCCAAAAAATTACAAAAAAGGCCAAAATATGTCCGAAAAAAGGGCCTAAAAAAGGCAGAAATATGTTAAAACAAAAGTCCAAAATATCTTCCAAAAAAGGCTGATATATGTCTGAATAAAAGTCTGAAAAAATGTCTGAAATATGTGCTAAAAAAAGTGTGAAAAATGCCTGAGAAATAGGCAGAAAAAAGTGTGAAAAATGTCTGCAAAATATCCGAAAAAAGTGTGAAAAAGTTAGCAGGAAACGTTATCATATCGCAGTAACGTGCGGTCGAGTCGGCCGTCGCTCTCGTCTCCGTGGTCAAATGGGCTGACGCTACAACTGTAGAGCCCCCATACACTGACATTTATGTTAAATGCATTCAAATGGCCCCGATGGAGCTGACCATGGATGGATAAAGAGAACGGAGCTGATGGGAGAGCTAGAGACCACCTTGGAGAAGTTCGAGGAAGTAGACACGTGGGACTATGTCCGGTTTTCAAAATAAGGTGTTAACAAAGGGAACTGTATATACAAAATACATCTATGGAAATAAGATTGATTGGATTATATTCACCTGAAGTCAGTAACACAACTAACAGAAACACTTCCACTGCTGTATAGGTAAATCATTATTACTGCATATTTCAGTGTGTGAGCCTCAAAGGCTGGATGGAGCTTGTAAATGTATCAATAGAGAGAACAGTTCTGTGCAAAAGGGTCGAAGGTCAGTCCTAAATTAATCTCTTCACCGATGACTTACTGTACTTCCAGAACAGCAGGGTTAGCAGTCTCAAGGCTTACCTTAAATCCCCTAAAAGCTTTCAGATTTTGAGCTTTTTCAAAGCCTTTGATCATATGTTTTATAACCTTTTACTGTATGCTACTCTGCGTGGCGGTGGCATGTATGAGTATCAGGTGTAGTGACATGGTTAATGATTTAGTTCTACGTGATCTCTGTGTCACAACAGGCAAAACATTTGTAGAGATAGTAGTCACCCTGTTTCCCAGAGTCTTAGTCAAATCAAGGGGGGATATTGGAAGTTGATAAAGGTTTGATTTTTACTATCCTCCCTTCTTATCATGAAACCCTGTCCGTTGACCTTTTTCCCCAAGGGGGAAGTGCTATTCATTCATCTCACTGGATGTGTTAAAATGATAACTAGTGTTTGACTTGTATATGGTGTATGCTTGAAGAGATAAGACATAATCAAGCAGGCGAGGTCTGGGAAAGGAGCTGAATCAGATGTCCAGGTGTGTTTAACTCACTGCCTGTATCGTGGATTACATTCTTACATGGTTGGAAAGAAAATCTGCAAAATTGTTGGCTCTCTCCACTGCACCATTCAGGGACTAGTCGATCATCAAACCATACATCTCCAGAAGTTTAGACCATCAATGAATTGTTGTAGTAATTTGGTTCTACATCCATGGTCTGTGGTCTATTGGACCCTCTTCTACATCCATGGTCTGTGGTCTATTGGACCCTCTTCTACATCCATGGTCTGTGGTCTAATGGACCCTCTTCTACATCCATGGTCTGTGGTCTATTGGACCCTCTTCTACATCAATGGTCTGTGGTCTACTGGACCCTCTTCTACATCCATGGTCTGTGGTCTATTGGACCCTCTTCTACATCCATGGTCTGTGGTCTATTGGACCCTCTTCTACATCCATGGTCTGTGGTCTAATGGACCCTCTTCTACATCCATGGTCTGTGGTCTACTGGACCCTCTTCTACATCCATGGTCTGTGGTCTACTGGACCCTCTTCTACATCCATGGTCTGTGGTCTGTTGGACCCTCTTCTACATCCATGGTCTGTGGTCTATTGGACCCTCTTCTAAATCCATGGTCTGTGGTCTGTTGGACTCTCTTTACATCCATGGTCTGTGGTCTATTGGACCCTCTTTACATCAATGGTCTGTGGTCTACTGGACCCTCTTCAACATCCATGTGGTCTATTGGACCCACTTCTACATCCATGGTCTGTGGTCTGTTGGACCCTCTTCTCCATCCATGGTCTGTGGTCTATTGGACCCTCTTTACATCTATGGTCTGTGGTCTGTTGGACCCTCTTCCACACACACATATATATATATATATATTGGTGTTGTCACTGCTCTAGCTGCCGTTCCTCACTGGAATATCTCATATTCTCTAACCAGAGCTGAACGATGGTAATAAAATATGTAGTGTGATAAAAAAAACAAAAAAATATACAAAACCCAAATTCACCTCTAAAAAGTCCTTTCACTGGTTTCTAATAATCATATCTTTAAAATTTATTTGTTTTACATGAGGAAATCAATGTGATCGTTGGGATTTCAATTACAACGATTGTTGTTTAATTTTAGGAAATCATGAGAAGAAAGTCTGAAATGTTTTCAGGTGAAATATGAATAATATTCCAAGGGATTTGTATTCCAAAGGGTATGGAGGTGTTTATACGTCAGATTTGGGATTAATAAAATATTTTTAATGGATTATATTAACATTTAATGAATAAAATTACACTTACCTCTTAATTTGTACCTTAACGTGACCTTAATTTTTAATTTCAGGGACAGATTCATACCAGCCATGGAGATAATTATTGGATTGTAATATATTATGTTATCTTTAATGGATTATATATGCATGATTTATTGGGTTTATAAAACTTGAGATTGACCATGAAAACCATCCCTAAATTTTCATCTAATTGAAATATTAAGGCCTTTTAAGGTATAAATAATAGAGAACAAGAAGAAGCAGGAGCCCGACCCCAGAGAGGCTTTTCTCACACATTTCCACACTCAGGTTGCTGAGTTTAGTTTATTGTGGAACTGAAACGACCTTCCAGATCATCAGTACTGGCGTAGTTTACACTATGTAAACCATTCAGAAGCTGCACGCGCACTAGATCATCCAGGGTTTTATATACTTAAATGGGATAAATGGACCAATAATATTTCTTTAATAATTCAATCATTATAATTACTTTAAATATTGCTTCCTACATGAGGCCCATTGTGTCTGCTCTATCACCTGAACCATGAGAGAGTTCGTGACATGATGTCAGGTCAACAGGTCATCATGAACCTGTTTTTTCTCTGACTAAAACATGTAGTGATGGCAACCTTGCCTCGTGGATGTTAAAACACTGTTATCAACATGTCTACACATAATAGAGGAGAGGCCCGTCACATACCTACTGTGGATGGAACTACCATATGGTCTATCTCGCAGGATATGGCGTGACATCAAGGCCTTTTACGCTTCGTCCACACTGGGAATGTCAGGAGCGCGTGGCGGCTGCGTGATTGACGCGTCAGGGGTTCACACCAGCTGCGTTTCTGCAGCTGCAGCTGCCAGCCCTTTCTTTCTACATAGAGTTTGCCTTTCATAATGGCCATTTAATTTCATTATAAATATCATTTATATTTATTTCAGACAGAGAAAGGTTAAAAAATGTGTGGTAATTTGTAAATAATAGTAATAATCCACAAGTAAAACTCCAGACTATATCCATTCATGGGGCTCTCCAAGTCCGGCACATATTTTAAAATACAAGCCTTGTGTTAACAAATGCTTGAGGGCTTTTATTTTTAAATGAAAACAGGAAGTGTTGATTTAAAAAGAAGTCTTTACTTTTTCTCCGTAACATATTCTACAGATAGACATTGAAGCTAAACAGTCAATAGATCACCTTCACTGTCTGTTGTTGCTGTGAACCGTGCGGCTCGCGTCAAATATAGGCGAGACCTTGAATCTCTAGAAGAGACGCAGCCGAGACGCGTGTCTCGCGCTACTCAAACCTGTTAACACGGACGCCGGAATAAAAAACAACAGGTAACGCAGACGCCACACGCTGTTGACGTTCCGGGTGTGGACGAGGATCATAAAAGTGCTGCAGAAAGGTTATGTATCCACTATACATAACAATAACAATAACATTTGTTTCATCAGTTAATCTGACGATTATAAACTGTTTAGTTGTCTGGCCTATGAAATATCATAAATTAGTTATAAATGCCCATCTACCCAATTAAGTATTAAAGCAATAATTTAATATTTTAAAGGGACTGTTTGTAACTTCTTACACGTATAAATCAATCCGGGTAAGAGTCCCATGCGCGCTCGCGTGTGGCTACGCTGTTCAGACTCAGACTCCAACACAAACTACACGGAAGCACCAAAACCGCAAAGTTCTATCTAGGGAAGCCCGTCTGTTAAACAGTGTATGCTGTGGTCGGAGGACGCGGTGGAGACTGTAGCTTTGGTCTCCAGGGCCGGAGTCTCTGCTGTGTTCTGCTCCTCTGCCTGCCTGCTTTCACTCACAAATGCTGCAGTTCCTCCAGACCAACAGAGGTTTCCCGTGTCTTGTGAAGTGTCGGGGCTCCGCAGAGAGAAACGTTACTGTCTCCGACCAAAACTCCGGTGTCTCCCCTGTTCCCTCCGGCCGCGGTCTGGAGGCTGAGGCAGGAAAAGCCAACACTAGGATCAGCATTGATTCATGGAGAGACCTTCGTCTGGTCAGCTAACATTACTGCCAAGCAGCTGAAATATAGAGTGATATTGTGGTTTTAGCTGACGTGTGTCGCCTCACTGTTTTGACCGATGCAGGACGCTGACTTTCGCTGACTTAACGGCCACAGGTGTCGCTGTTAACAAGCAATTTCTGATTCTTACAAACAGCCCCTTTAATTATTACATTATTGTTAATTATTAATTATGTAATTATTACTTAGTAGCTACTCAGTGGACCTTGTGGTCACATTGTTTTCAAATGCTATTTTCAAGCTCAACAGTGAATTTTCACGCTTGCCTTTTAAAGTCATATTTCATATTTCTACTGTGATGGGGTATATTTTTTGTGCTGGAACAAACACCCCCACACCCTCTGCCCTGGCGTGACCTCTAGGTCCTCTTCCCGCTCTTTATCCCACTTCACTTTTTTCCCGCCCTCTAAATGTCACCAAGTGAAGCCTGTGTAACGTTACGCAGAAACACAGCATCCGACCAGACTCCTACTAAAGTGTTTTTCTTCCTCCTTCCTCGTGCTAATAGGGGAGGAGATGAAAACCAGCCACGCTAACCCCCCCCCCCCCCCCCCTCCCCCACCTCTTCCTAACATGTCAGGATGGGCAGCGAGGACGGGAGGGTTTAAAGTTTTTAGGTTAAGTGGAAGCAAATCACAGCACCCCTCTTGGCTTCATTACTTTAATCACAGAAGAACACCCTCCCACCCCCTCCACCCACGCACACACACACACACACACACACACACACACACACACACACACACACTGCAACAGATGCCTTTATGCTGCTCTGTGGAGCACAATGTGGGAATAGTGCGTCTGTGTGTGTTAGTGTGTGGTTGGAGGTGGTGGTGGGAGGGGGTTATGTTAGGCCGGGGCTCAAACAACAGGAGAGACAAAAGTCTAGACGCTAATTATCATCAAAATTAATTGACCCAGTTGTCTGCCGCTCCTCGTGGTGATTAATAATGCTCTCCTGGTTTGGACAACAAACCTCATGAAGAAAATGTGGAAAACTGAATCAGCGCTCTGTGCTAACGGCTTCTCTCCTCGTTCATATTTCAGCATTAACCAGATCAGTTCATATGGCTTCGATCAGAGAACTCAGCTTGATAAAAAAAATTAAACTGTTAGGTTTCCAAACGTGTTGTATTATTGGTAGGGTGTTAATAATTAACCGTTTAACCGTTAACCGACATTAATTATTTTAACCGATTAACGCTATCGGTTAAAACGGTTAAAAGAAATATTTAAGGTCCCATACTATAAAAAAGTGAGATTTTCATGTTGTTTTTATTATAAAGCAGGCTTAAGTCCTATATAAATACTGTGAAAGTATCGAAACGCTCAATCCACAGGGAAATACACACAGCCCGTATTCAGAAACTCTGCATTTGAAAGAAGCTGTCAGGATTTTTGTCTATTTGTGATGTCACAAATATACAATATTTAGACCCCTTAACACAGATTGAAACATAAACATTCTACATGTGTCCCAGTTTATTTCCTGTTGCAGTGTATGTGAATGACATCAGCTGACAGGAAGTCCACATGGACCCAAGCTGTTGCCTAGCAACACAATTCTGTTGCAATTCTGTCAAAATGCGCTAAAACAGAGCGTTTCAGACAGAGGGTGAATACAGGTATATTCCGGCAGACAGTATGAGGAAAATAAAGTTTTTTTTGAACATTACAGCATGTACACATGTTCTAGTAGAAACACAAATACATGAACCTGAAAATGAGCACGGTATGGAACCTTTATTAATGAATTAAAAAGCTGAGCGGCTCAGAGGAGCGTCTCATCTCTTTAAGGAGACTAGCTGGTCCACCTTAACAGCCCACCTTAAGAGGCGGAGCGGAAGTTGCAGGATACAGGAAGTTGACTCCGGTCTCTCCAGCTCGCTTGAGCGGAGCGGAGGAGTTGTAGTTTCATAGCATTTATTCACCGACAAATAAACTGTAAACACTGCTACACCTACGTTCACAGCTAGAACACCACCAACAACCTCACACTCACCGCCAACACACACACACACAGTCTGTTGAACAAACAGCTAAAGTTACGCAGAATGTACGTGTGTGGCGGCGGCGGCGAGCATGAAGCCTCTGGCAATGCTAGAGCTGTTAACGTAGCACAAATACACACACTGTTGGACACTTGCTAAAGTTATGCCGGGCAGACAAAGTATCATTACACCGGGCAGACACACAGCTGACAACCTGCTAAACTAAACTAAATGTGCGGTGGAGACTTTTACTGGGAAAATAGCTGCATGTCCGCAAAACTACACGCAACATCTAAGTTATCTATCTGCTCAGTTAACGCTCCCGTACAGTGAACTGGGGACTCAGTTGTCTGTTGTGCTCATACACTGCAGCTGGCGCACCGCTGCATGCCAGGCACAAATTTTGTCGGTTAACGAGGGTCGGTTATCGGTTGCACTACAGAAGCGTTAGTTTAGCTCTGAGAATATCTAGTGAATGTACAGTGGACGTTTGTGCAGAAATAAATGCTGCAGCTCCTCCAGACCAACAGAGGTTTCCCGTGTCTTGTGAAGTGACGGGGCTCTGCAGCGAGAAACGTTATCGTCTCCGACCAAAACTCCGGTGTCTCCCCTGTTCCCTCCGGCCGCGGTCAGGAGGCTGAAGCAGGAAAAGCCAACACTAGGATCAGCAGTGATTCATGGAGAGACCTTCGTCTGGTCAGCTAACATTACTGCCAAGCAGCTGAATATAGAGTGATATTGTGGTTTTAGCTGACGTGTGTCGCCTCACTGTTTTGATCAATGCTCGTTCATGTCTATATAGAGCGAGCGCGAGCAACAGGACGCTGACTTTCATTGACTTAACGGCCACAGGTGTCGCTGTTAACAATTAATTTCTGATTCTTACAAACAGTCTCTTAAAGAAAATTTTTCAAAATTAGCATCCCAAATTATTGGCTTTACACTTCTCCAGTTTACAGACAGAGCTTTTGAATGAGGCTTTAGAATGCTGATGAAATACCCTCAAGGCCAACAGCAGAAAGAGTCAAACTTCTCAACTTGAAGAAAAATCATCAGAAAGCCACAAAAACATCTGAGTCCAGAGGTTGTGAGAGCATCACAATGTAATCTAAAAGTCTTGCATCTGAATATTCTTTTTATTCCCTTCTTCCATCTCTCCGTTCTGTCCCGTCTCCAGGTTGTAGTTCTGGGTGGAGAGGCCGAGCAGGCGTCGCCGCCATGCACCAGAGGCTTTACTCAGGAGGAATACATCATCCAACTGGACCAAGAGCTGGCAAAGGGACAGGCCATCTTCAACGGTCAGCACACACACACACACACACACGGAGAGAGAGAGACTGGGAGCAGCGACGGCTCCAGCAATAATCCCCTGCTGTTGGGTGGGGGTTGTTTCAGAGTGCTTTAATGGAGCCAGAAGAGGACGGACTTGTGTTGAGACTGTCTAAGGTGGAGGGTTAGACTAGTATACTGAGCCAGGACTGTCCTCCTGTTAGGATGAATGTGGTCCTGTCTGTGCTGCCCTGATTACTACACTTATATCACAATGTTGTGATGAAACATACTGAGCTTCTTCTGATTGTTTTGTGAAAGCACTGATGAATGTTTTTTGTGACAAGACCGTATTCTGGAAACCTCATCGGGGGATTCCTCCTGGTGAAAGATGTTGTAGTGTGTGACCTCCTGTCACCGGTCAGTCACGTAGTGTGAAAACTACAACGACTTCAAGACACCTGATTACAAGACAGCAAGTTGTTTAGAGAGACCAGTACTGAGATCAGTTGCAATAGCCTGTGCCGCGCATCATAACATAGACCCAACTAATCGATGATGATTTCATTGCCAACTATTTTTATAATTGATTTGAATGGATTTAATCCATAACTTGTTGCAGCTCTAGCGTCATTCTAGTGGAGGACGTCCACCTATTGAGCCTTTATTCGATTAGCTGAACTTTTACCTACTTATTGACCCTCAGCGATGCTCTCCCTCCCTGTTTGCACTGTTCATTGATCAGCCTGCTGCTGATACCCCCGAAGCCCAGTCAGTGAATCTGATCACTGCTACCCCCTCTGACACACACAGTAGGGATGCACCAATACCACATTTTTTCAGATCGAGTACAAATACAAGTACAAGTACTTACATTTGGGTACTCGCCGATACAGAGTACCGATACGAGTACTCCTCTGTGCCAAAAGACCCTCGTTAAAAGCCAGCTGGAGGGTGTGAGCGACACATGGTAGGCTGGGGAGTCCCGCATACGAGGCGTTGCGCCGTGACCGGCTCTAGGTCGGCTTGGAAAGGCTCGGGGCGAAGGTGGCTCGCGGCCGCAGCTTTACAGCGTTCCCCGCCCGGACCTCGCCGCACCGTGAACAAAGGGCTCGCTGCGCCCTCTCTCCCCGCCGGGGAGGGACAGGGCCCCCCGCATCCCGGTGCGACTGTCGACTGGGCCGGACTGTCCTCAGTGTGCCCCAACCGCGTCGTGCCGCCAGGGCGGGGCACGGCACCACGTAAAAGGCGCCAGAGGTCTGCGCCGAAGTCGGCAACCCACCCGACCCGTCTTGAAACACGGACCAAGGAGTCTAACGCACGCGCGAGTCAGAGGGTGCAAGCAAAACACCGTGGCACAATGAATGTGAGGGCCGGCGCGCGCCGGCTGAGGTGGGATCCCGCCCCCGTCCCCGCCCCTGCAGGGTCGGGCGCACCACCGACCCATCTCGCCCGCACCGTCTGGGAGGTGGAGTGACAGTAAAGTGGTATTGGTGCCGTTTTATCTGAGCCGTTTTGCGAGTTCGAGTACATGAGCACAGTATCGGACCTGATACCCGATACTGGTATCGGGTATCGGTATCGGTGCATCCCTAACACACAGCATAGATGCTGGTTGATCCTGAGTCATCGGGTAAACCACAGGCCGTAACCAGGTGAACATATTACTGCTAGGGGTGGAATGGTACGCGTGATCGTATGGAAGCTTTCGGTACAGGACGTTCGGTTCGGTTCGGTATGCGACATCCCTTCGGTTCGCCCTGTGACCAAACAGCTGTTTATGTCTACTACTACTCGCACAAGCTGAACAGATTTTCTGGAGTGCGATCTTTACCCCTAAAGTTTTGGCAGCGCACCGGTTACTGTCTCTCAGCTGTAACATGCCAGGGGGCTTAGCCTGGTTAGTCAGGCTCACCTGATAACCATCTATCAAAACATCTTTGTGCTCTAGTAGCTGTCGAATGTCACTAAGCACATTTAGGCTAGTACTGTACTTTAGTACAATTTTGAGGTAGTTGTACTTTACTTGGGTATTTCCATTTATGTAACTTTATAGCCCACTTCTACTCCACTACAGCTCAGAGGGAAATATTGTACATTTATGTGACAATATTAGTTACTACATTGCAGATTACAAACAAAATCAACTAATAAACTATGGTATATTATTAATTGGTATTGAATTGTTAAGTATATAAAGTTAAAAGTAGCTCTACCTTTATCAGCTGCAACATTAAAGTGATGAACACATTACTGCATCAATAATTATAACTCACAAAGCGGTAAACGAGGTCGGGTCAGGGTCAGATAACGACAGCCAGCACCAGTCCGAGCTGCCGGGCCTCTCTGAGCCGAACTAGAGCCGGTCGCCGCGCAGCGTCGTGGAGGAAATGCGCTCGGTGAGGACCAGCCAGCCCACCCGCTGAGAAATGTAAACATATTATCAGTTCATTATGAAACTCTTCAGGCACACGTAGAAGAGCATGGAGCGGCTTTTACCAGCGCCGACTGCAACGACATCACAGAACAACAATAAAATGGAGTTTTGTTTTCTTTAGTGATTGTTTTTTTTTTGCTGTGGCGGCGAAAACATTACCAGCAGAAACACTGTGGCGCCTGCCTCGCTGGCTGCGGCCCGGCCGAAAGCAGACGTCTCTTTTCTTCTTCTTTGGCAGTTTTGGCAGCACCTTTCCTGGTTCACTGTTCTGATTACGATACAGCTCAACTGTTTCACCGTAATGCCACAGGTAGAGTTACAAATGACAGAAAACCACCAATAGCAACGCTTGTTAGAAAATAGTGTTTTCCATGAAGACACCCGACACAGTTTTGTCGAGAGCTGGAGGCGGGACACCTCGTAATTGTCTATGCAGCAAAAAAAACTGGAATTGTACCAGCAGCAACAAGTACTCTAATTTATGAAACAATATTTAATTTCACCTGTGTATTTTTTTCTATAGTTGCACTGACAGACTAAAGTTGAACTTAACCAGCTCTAGTCAGATAGCCAGCGAATCTTAGTTAGATTCTCTTCTGTTAAGTGATAAACTGAACTTTCTTAGAATAAAAGAAGTTTTGAACATGTTAGATTCACATTGTGTTTATGGCTGTATAAACTGTTTATACATAAATTATATAGCTAAATATATCGGGAACATTGGTTTAAATCAGCGTTTAACCACTGGCTGAAATGAGCATCAATTATTAGACAAAGTTCAGAAAACTAACTTTTTGTTTTTATGTCTTCAATTTGAATAGGATTTTTCTTTTTCTCTCCATAATAACAACAAGCCAAGACTGGATGATGTGTTATGATCATGTTGTCTCTCTGTAAGCAGGATGTAAGGGACTCATTGAGCTGTTTGAAGATGATTTGAGGACCAGTGCAGGGTGTCTTTGCTGGGTTACTATCTGATGGCTCTGGGCGCTGTTAATTATTTAATTGGAGCAGAGGAAGACTGAATTATTAATGAGAGGATGGAGGGGAGATACATAATTATAAACAGACAGATAGACAGAGAGAGAGAGACTGGGGGGATGGGTTGTGGAGGAAAGGAGGTTAGAGGTGCAGAGACTTGGTCACGCTGATAGAGGCAGTGGGAGGAAACAGGAAGTACAGTAACATTGACAGTCCATTGTTTTCAATGCTGAGTTCATCCAAAATCCAGAAGTGCTCTCTTCATCTGACTCATCTCTCAGATGTCTGTATATAAACTGATATAGTTTAACCCATAGACTGTATGTGGTTTAACCCATAGACTTTGTGTGGTTTAACCCATAGACTGTATGTGGTTTAACCCATAGACTGTATGTGGTTTAACCCATAGACTGTGTGTGGTTTAACCCATAGACTGTATGTGGTTTAACCCATAGACTTTGTGTGGTTTAACCCATAGACTGTGTGTGGTTTAACCCATAGACTGTGTGTGGTTTAACCCATAGACTGTATGTGGTTTAACCCATAGACTGTATGTGGTTTAACCCATAGACTGTATGTGGTTTAACCCATAGACTTTGTGTGGTTTAACCCATAGACTGTGTGTGGTTTAACCCATAGACTGTGTGTGGTTTAACCCATAGACTGTATGTGGTTTAACCCATAGACTGTATGTGGTTTAACCCATAGACTGTATGTGGTTTAACCCATAGACTGTATGTGGTTTAACCCATAGACTGTATGTGGTTTAACCCATAGACTGTGTGTGGTTTAACCCATAGACTGTATGTGGTTTAACCCATAGACTGTATGTGGTTTAACCCATAGACTGTATGTGGTTTAACCCATAGACT